>NC_091354.1:23816621-24019121 GCF_038502225.1 Cherax quadricarinatus
GTGCACATAGGAACAGTTATTTGTTTTCCGTAAATTTTAAATTTAAAATCATGGTTCCCCTTAATAATTAAAACATCTTGAAAAGAAAGAGTTAATTTGTTCAAACTCAACAGTAAAATTGTTTTAATGAGGTAGACTATTTAATTTAAAATGGTTTATATCTATATTCTTAGGATTTGTCATAAAACATCAATAAAGGTAACAGTAATGGTAAGGTAAAGTAGATACAACATATTTTTAGTTGAATAAGGTTGATTGCCCAGTTTTTTTTTCAGTTGTAGAAAGTATTTCTAGCAATTTGAAAATATTGATCAGTTAAGTGTTTTGGGTATTTTAGATCATTAGCAATTTCAAAAATCTTCAAGATTTCTTCACATATTGACTCTGGGCTGCAGATGATCATTAGTAAATAAATTTTGGTTATTAATAGTGCCACTTTGGCCATAAGACATTGTCATTCTCGTAGGGGCCAGAGAATAGCCCTCAGTAAATAGGCTTTATAAAAATATATTTTTAATAAATATCTTGTAACTCTTCGAGTCATTGAAAACCCTCTTATTAATTACTGATATTGTTCCTTTAAAAGAAAACTTAATTAGGCCATAAAGGTTCAGTACCATAAAGTTGATTCCTATACCACTGAGAGACATTCATCCTGGGCAAGCAGGCAGGCACACCACACTAACATTCACCTATACCACCGAAGGACATCCATCCTGGGCAAGCAGGCAGGCACACCACACTAACATTCACCTATACCACCTAAGGACATCCATCCTGGGCAAGCAGGCAGGCACACCACACTAACATTCACCTATACCACCGAAGGACATCCATCCTGGGCAAGCAGGCAGGCACACCACACTAACATTCACCTATACCACCGAAGGACATCCATCCTGGGCAAGCAGGCAGGCACACCACACTAACATTCACCTATACCACCTAAGGACATCCATCCTGGGCAAGCAGGCAGGCACACCACACTAACATTCACCTATACCACCGAAGGACATCCATCCTGGGCAAGCAGGCAGGCACACCACACTAACATTCACCTATACCACCTAAGGACATCCATCCTGGGCAAGCAGGCAGGCACACCACACTAACATTCACCTATACCACCGAAGGACATCCATCCTGGGCAAGCAGGCAGGCACACCACACTAACATTCACCTATACCACCTAAGGACATCCATCCTGGGCAAGCAGGCAGGCACACCACACTAACATTCACCTATACCACCTAAGAAGGGCACATTCATCCTGGGACATTCATCCTGGGCAAGCAGGCAGGCACACCACACTAACATTCACCTATACCACCTAAGGACATCCATCCTGGGCAAGCAGGCAGGCACACCACACTAACATTCACCTATACCACCGAAGGACATTCATCCTGGGCAAGCAGGCAGGCACACCACACTAACATTCACCTATACCACCTAAGGACATCCATCCTGGGCAAGCAGGCAGGCACACCACACTAACATTCACCTATACCACCGAAGGACATCCATCCTGGGCAAGCAGGCAGGCACACCACACTAACATTCACCTATACCACCTAAGGACATCCATCCTGGGCAAGCAGGCAGGCACACCACACTAACATTCACCTATACCACCTAAGGACATCCATCCTGGGCAAGCAGGCAGGCACACCACACTAACATTCACCTATACCACCGAAGGACATTCATCCTGGGCAAGCAGGCAGGCACACCACACTAACATTCACCTATACCACCTAAGGACATCCATCCTGGGCAAGCAGGCAGGCACACCACACTAACATTCACCTATACCACCGAAGGACATTCATCCTGGGCAAGCAGGCAGGCACACCACACTAACATTCACCTATACCACCTAAGGACATCCATCCTGGGCAAGCAGGCAGGCACACCACACTAACATTCACCTATACCACCGAAGGACATTCATCCTGGGCAAGCAGGCAGGCACACCACACTAACATTCACCTATACCACCTAAGGACATCCATCCTGGGCAAGCAGGCAGGCACACCACACTAACATTCACCTATACCACCGAAGGACATTCATCCTGGGCAAGCAGGCAGGCACACTACACTAACATTCACCTATACCACCGAAGGACATTCATCCTGGGCAAGCAGGCAGGCACACCACACTAACATTCACCTATACCACCGAAGGACATCCATCCTGGGCAAGCAGGCAGGCACACCATACTAATATTCACCTTTAACACTGAGGAACATCCATCCTGGGCAAGTATGCAGGCACACCACATTAGTATTCACCTGTAACACTGAGGGATATCCATCCTGGGCAAGAAAGCAAGCAAGCAGGCAGGCAGGCACACCACACTAACATTCACTAACCATCAACAATAGTGACAGCACCTCACGGATCTGCTAACAAATAACTGGCAACCGGTACTAATTGTCACAATATTAAATTATGACGTCATTCAAACCATTACCATCCTCGAATGGGTGAACAAATATACAAAACGCAGTCCAAGTGGCCGAGTTTTCACTGTGTTACTACGGTAATTATTCGTAGTTGAGCCATTACGCTTGATTTATGTGAAGCATCAGTGTATATGAAGTGAACTGATTACATAAATTATGAAGATTATGACAAATTAGTGACCAACATATATTAATGAATTTAATTTTATTCTAAAGTCCTCAGAGAAAAAATTTACACAGTAAAAAAAGCATCATAGAAAATACAAGGATATATAGATATATAGATATATAGATATATATATATATATATATATATATATATATATATATATATATATATATATATATATATATATATCCTTGTATTTTCTATGATGCTTTTTTTACTGTGTAAATTTTTTCTCTGAGGACTTTAGAATAAAATTAAATTCATTAATATATGTTGGTCACTAATTTGTCATAATCTTCATAATTTATGTAATCAGTTCACTTCATATACACTGATGCTTCACATAAATCAAGCGTAATGGCTCAACTACGAATAATTACCGTAGTAACACAGTGATAACTCGGTCACTCGCCTGCTCTTGCGAATTCCTTGCATTGTTAAAGTCTCTAGTAAGGCTGATGCATGCAGGGGATGAGATGAAAAGCTGTAAGCCTTCTCCCTGAAAGCTGGCTGCCTTGGATCAAAGTCTAGCGCAAACTGGGCGCCAAGGTATTGGTCCAATGTGGTGAGAATGGTATAGCAATGTGTACCTTGTTCCAAGGTTCGTAGGTTCGAGTCTCCTTCAGCCAGAGATCAGTGTTTGTGTATATTTTGCCTGCTCTTGCGAATTCCTTGCATATATATATATATATATATGTCGTGCCGAATATGTAAAACTGGTCGATTAGCAAGAACTCATTTAAAATTAAGTCCTTTCTAAAATTTTCTCTTATTCGTTTAAAGATATATTTTTTTCATTAATGTTGATGTAAAAATTTATAATTTTGCACCAAAAGGAACTTAGAAAACTTACCTAACCTTATTATAACAAGCGCAATTTATTTTAGCCTAACCCAACTAAATATATTTTAGATTTGTTTACAATAATTTAATACTAAACAAACACAATGAAATATATTTTTTTCGTTAGGTTCAGAATGAGTTTGGCGAAATTATTGCATACACAAATTTTCACTTGTCCTATATGGCAAGATGAACGTTGCTATTTAAGCCAAGATCGCAAGTTCTGCTTATTCGGCACGACATATATATATATATATATATATATATATATATATATATATATATATATATATATATATATATATATATATATATATATATATATACAAAACAACCACTCTGAAAGAATAGAGAAATTCCAAGCGCTTTCGTGACTACTCACATTATCAAGGAACTATGAAAGTGAAGCTTCCAAGGAAGCTATATAAGGGGTCCGGCCAGCACCTCACTATCAGATCCCACAACGGTTAAACACGTGACGCGCGGCGAGCCAACTTGGATAGGTCCTTTGCACAACTCACCCCCAAGCTTTTCTACCATCCAATTGATTTTCAAAAAGTTGAGAAAGTAGTATCAAGCAAGTCCATGGTCGACAGGAATATAATTGAATCTTGTTTCATAAAAAGCAGTTTTGACAATAATATGAATATTTCCTTTGGTTTATATAAATTAGATCCATTTATAATTAATAGAATTTGGGAAGAATTTAATAATACACTGGACAAATAATTTTTAAATTTTCTTGGGTAGAATAGCTTGGGGGTGAGTTGCGCAAAGGACCTATCCAAGTTGGCTCGCCGCGCGTCACGTGTTTAACCGTTGTGGGATCTGATAGTGAGGTGCTGGCCGGACCCCTTATATAGCTTCCTTGGAAGCTTCACTTTCATAGTTCCTTGATAATGTGAGTAGTCACGAAAGCGTTTGGAATTTCTCTATTCTTTCAGAGTGGTTGTTTTGCATATTTTGAAATCACCTGTTCACTGTGATCTTATTGCATAATATATATATATATATATATATATATATATATATATATATATATATATATATATATATATATATATATAGAAATATATATATATATATATATATATATATATATATATATATATATATATATATATATATATATATATATATACACACAAACACTAATCTTAGGCCGAAGGAGACTAACCTACGAACCTTGGAACAAGGTACACAATGCTCTACTCACAGTACCACACTGGATAATACCCTGGCACCAAACCAAAGCCAGACATTTTGGTCCAAGGAAGCCAGCATTCATCCCGTGCATGCATCGACTGACAAGCGATTTTTACAATGTTTAGAATTCTCAGAACATGCGAAATATTCACAAACATATTTTGCAAAATATTTACAAAAATATTTCGTCTGTTCTGAGAATTCTAAACACACATACACACGTATATATATATATATATATATATATATATATATATATATATATATATATATATATATATATATATATATATATATATATATATGCAATAAGATCATAGTAAACAGGTGATTTTAAAATATGCAAAACCATCACTGTGAAAGAGTAGTGAAATTCCAAGTGCTTTCGTGACTACTCACATTGTCAACGAACTATAGTTCCTTGACAGTGTGAGAAGTCACGAAAGCGCTTGGAATTTCGCTACTCTTTCACAGTGGTTGTTTTGCATAATATATATATATATATATATATATATATATATATATATATATATATATATATATATATATATATATATATATTTATGTATATATATATATATGCAAGACTAGGCATGGGGGTGGAAATCATTAGCTCAAGTGCTTTCACACTTCTCAGTGTGTCATCAGGAGCTATGTAATGTTGCCGCAGCCTCTCTCAGAATGTGGGCCAATGGTTGGTGCCACCCCACACAATCACGATCCTTCTCTTCCCTATATAGGGTAGGAAGGTTTTGAGATGTAAAGTATTATGAAATAAGAAGGTATAATAGACAGCCCCCAAGCTTTTTCTAGCTGCTTAAAAGAGGCCATGTGACTTAAGAAAATGTGTTTCTCAGTGGATACTGCATACATGGATTGCTATTATCATTATAACATTACTAACAACCTAATTCAGTAAACCACTCGACTAGTTGCAATTACCATGTTGCTACCAACTATGTGTACCTTGTACTGCTGTACCTAGATGGGTTAGGACCTGAATAGGTCAATCTGTCTCTCTTTTGGGCTCTCCAAGGATAATCACGCATGTGCACCCATACCTAAATGAACCCCCAACTGAGTGATATTACTGATGTAATGTCACTCAGGATGCAGTCTGCATTGCAGCACACTACTTAGAGCACCAGTGGTGACGTGTACTTAGCTCAGTGAGGAAGTTTGTGTGCTCTCCTTGGACTGAACCAAGATGCCCTCCATCGAGCAACTTTACCAGCAGCTTAAGGAAGAATTGAAGGTAGCGAAGTTGGAGATACGGCGATTGACTGAGGAAAACAAGAGGATTCGTAGTAGTCCTCCTGTTTTGATTCCTCAGGTCAAGAAGGGAACCTAGACAGTGGCTGGACAGCATGGAACGAAGTTGACGATCAAGAAGAATGGAAAGACAGAAACGATGAAAGTAAGAGACTGCTGTGGAAACTATTGTGGAAACATCTAATGCATTCTCCGTGCTATCCGATGAATATGAGTCGACTACTGGGAATGTTACGACGAACGACACCAAGGAAGGTAAAAATATTGTTATTGTTGGGGATAGCCAGGTTAGATACATGGATAGGGCATTCTGCTTGAAGGACAGGAGTAGGAGACACAGGGTTTGCGTTCCTGGGGCTGGGATGGAGGACATTGTTAGCCGGCTTGACAACATCATGAACGGTAATGGGATCAATCCTATTATTTGCCTCAGTGCAGGAGGCAATGATGTAGGCAAGCATAGAAGTGAGGATTTAGTTAGAAAGTTCAAGATAGCTATAGACATAATTAGGAAGGAGGAGGGGCGCCCTGTTATATGTGGCATTTTGCCAAGAAAGGGTGTTAGAACTGAATGGTTGTCCAGAGCAACTGGTATTAATTGTTGGCTGGATAAACACTGTAAGGATAATGCAGTACCATTCATTGACAACTGGGACAACTTCTATGGCCGAAATGACATGTATGCCAGGGATGGGGTTCACTTATCCAGGGGAGGTGTGGGTTTTCTTGCTAGCTCAGTTGAGGGGGTTGTTAGGACTTTAAACTAGGATTAGAGGTAAGGGTTTAGAAATGATAAATAATGAGTATGGATATATTGACTTATGCTCTGCTATTAAGAATCTTAATAGTATCTGTCATGGAGTAACTCTGGGTAATGATAATTTCAAAAATTGTGCAAAAAGAAAGGTGAATAGGAAAAATGTGCAGAAGAAAAAACGTATGATGGTATTATATTCTAACAGTCGAAGTGCAAGAAATAGGATTAATGAACTACGTTTGGTAGCATGTGCTGGAACTTTGATGCCATTGCATTAACTGAAACGTGGTATGATTTAAAGAGTCAGGATATAGTTGGTGAGTGTAATATTCAAGGGTTTAAGTTGTTCCATGTGGATAGATGTAATGGGAAGGGGGGAGGAGTTGCATTTATATGTTCGAGAAAATATTAACTGTTGCATAAAAACTGGTATAAAAATAGATGGAACAGTAACAGAATCTGTTTGGGTAGAGTTTGTAGGTCAAGAAAAACTAATTCTAGGTGTAATATACCGACCTCCAGGCTTGGATCACGATAGAGGGAGACTTCTTTGGGACGAAATTGTTAGGGATCTAAACACAATAGCATAGTGAAAGTAGGGGACTTTAACTTTAGTCAAATTGACTGGAATTCTTTGAGAGGTTATCTGGAGTCCAGTGACTTTATGGAAACAGTTAAGGACTGTTTTCTGAAGCAGTGCGTAACAAAGCCTACCAGGGGTAATAATTTGCTAGACCTAGTCTTGTCAAATAAGGAAACACTCGTGAATAATCTGGAGATCACTGAAGAGCTTGGCGCAAGTGATCACAAATCCATCACTTTTAGCATTAACTGGAATACAAGAATAATGATAATACGGTAAAAATCCCTGATTTTCATTCTGCCGATTATAATGGACTTAGGGATCACCTGTCTAATCTTGATTGGGGTTATCTAGCTAATGATTCTATTGACGATGATCATACTTATGATTACGAAGGGATCTCCATTTACGAGTTCCTTCTTAATAATGTACTCCGTGCTCAGAGTACATACATTCCCCAGAGAGAAATCAAATCTAATAATAACGATCCCAAATGGGTTAACAGGAGGCTAAATCATCTAATAGGGGAGAAAATGGGAATTTATAGGCGCATCAGAAGAGGAGAGGTTAACCTTACTGATCAATATGTCCAGCTTAAAAGAGAAGTAAAAAATGGGATTAGAAAGGCTAAATGCGACTGTGAAATTAGAGTTGCTAATGAATCAAAGACCAATCTGATGGGGTTCTTTCAAGTGTATAGGACGAAGGTGAAGGAAAAAGTAGGACCTACGAAAATTGGGAATGGACAGCTGACAGATAACGAACTGGAAATGTGTTCCATATTAAATGACTATTTTCTGACAGTTTTTGCACAGGAGGATATAAATGAAATTCCAGAAATTAACAATTATTCAGTTCCTGACAAATTCAAATTGACTAATATTACTGTCACGAGGGACATAGTTATCAAACAGATAGACAAACTGAAGCAAAATAAATCCCCAGGATCCGATGAGTTGTTTTCCAGGGTACTTAAGGAATGCAAGATGGAACTTAGTCAGCCATTAAAGAGTGTGTTTAATGCATTCATCCTTACTGGTGTTGTGCCAGAGTTGTGGAAGCTGGCTAATGTGGTTCCCATATTCAAATCAGGGGATAAGTCCATTCCTTCAAATTACCGTCCAATAAGCCTGACATCTATAGTGGGCAAGTTACTAGAATCAATTATAGCTGACATTATTAGAAGTCACCTTGAAGAGCATAACTTGATAAATGAACTTCAGCATGGATTCCTGCCTGACAGCTTTACTGACATTCTTCAATAGAACATTTTAGTAAAGCCTTCGATAGAGTACCTCACAAGAGACTCTTAAGAAAAGTGGCAGCTCATGGTATAGGAGGTAAAGTTCTAGCATCGACTCAAGGTTGAGGGACTGATTACCTCATTCTCCTCCTGTTCTTCAAGATTCTCCTTTGTATGGACTGATGAAGCCACTGTGTGGCGAAACGTTTCCTCAATAAAGATACCCAAGAGTTGCACATGTGTCTAATTTATCAAAGTTCTAGCATGGATAGAGGCATGGCTTACCAATAGAACGCAGAGTTTCGATTAATGGGGTCAGATCTGAATGGGGATTAGTCACTAGTGGCATTCCACAAGGATCAGTTTTAGGCCCTCTCTTGTTAGGTAAGACACATATGCAACAGTTAGGTATCTTTATTATGAAACGTTTCGCCTACACAGTAGGCTTCTTCAGTCAAGTACAGAAAAGTTGATAGAAGCAGAAGATACTTGATGACGATGTAATCAGTCCATCACCCTTAAAGTTTTGAGGTGGTCAGTCCCTCAGTCTGGAGAAGAGCATTGTTCCATAGTATGAAACAATATTGTTTCATACTATGGAACAATATTGTTTCATACTATGGAACAATGCTCTTCTCCAGACTGAGGGACTGACCACCTCAAAACTTTAAGGGTGATGGACTGATTACATCGTCTTCAAGTATCTTCTGCTTCTATCAACTTTTCTGTACTTGACTGAAGAAGCCTACTGTGTAGGCGAAACGTTTCATAATAAAGATACCTAACTGTTGCATATGTGTCTTACCTAACAACCTGTCGGTATTTTATACCATTTTAATGTTCAGGCCCTCTCTTGTTCATAATTTACATTAATGACCTTGATGAAGGAATTATGAGTGACATGAGCAAATTTGGTGATGATACAAAGATAGGCCGTATGATTCATTCTGAGGAGGATAGCAATGAACTCCAGGACGATTTGGACAAATTAATGTCTTGGTCTGAAAAATGGCAGATGAAGTTCTATATGGATAAGTGTAAGGTACTAGTCCTTGGTAATGAAAATAACCCTCGAAGCTATAATCTAGGTGAAGTGAGCTTGATCATACATAATGTGAAGAAGACTTGGGAGTCATGGTAAGCAGAAATCTAAAGCCAAGACAGCAGTGTTTTAGTGTGCGCAACAAGGCTAACAGATTACTTGGATTTATCTCAAGAAGTATTAGTAACAGAAGTCCAAAAGTTATTTTACAGCTCTATACATCACTAGTGAGGCCTCATTTGGATTATGCCGCTCAGGTTTGGTCTCCTTACTACAGGATGGATATAGATTCATTGGAGAACATACAGAGAAGGATGACTAAAATGATTAACTGTGTAAGGAATCTCCCGTATGAAGATAGACTTAAAGCCTTAAATCTCCACTCTCTGGAGAGGCGTAGAATGAGGAGAGATATCACTGAAGTGTATAAGTGGATGACGGGCATAAACAAAGGAGATATTAATAAAGTACCGAGGGTGTCGAACCAGGTAAGAACCAGAAATAATGGATTTAAGTTGGATAAGTTTAGATTTAGAAAGGACATAGGTAAGTACCAGTTCTCTAACAGAGTTTTGGATGCGTGGAAAACTCTCCCCAGTAGGGTGATAGAGGCTAGGGCCTTGGGTAGCTTTATAAAGTGACTGGACAAATATATGAGTGGGAGGGGCTGGGTTTGACTGGTGTCATTAGGTACGGGAGTTAATTCTTGGGTAGCTTTGGGTAGAAGTCGTTTTGATAAGGACATGCCTTGCATGGGCCAGTAGGCCTTCCGCAGTGTTCCTCCATTCTTATGTTCTTATTATGATACCTGTATGTAGTTGTGGGTGGGTTATATCGACGAGCAAAGCAGACCTAACATATTAAATATCAATATTCACGATGGACTTAACAAGATGTTATATATTATGTCGACGTTCACGATAAGTGTACCATGATGTTCAGTTTGCAAACTTTGGTCGAACATAAGTGAAACATGACGAAACCCACTGGCATATGGAGCAATCCTGCCCCTTTTTTATAACATTGTTGTTTAAGGCTGTGCACAATAGACTCCACTAAATAACTATCGAGTTTGTATATCCCATAATTTGAGTTATATATGGCATTCTGATCATGTTTCAGGAGGGAGGACTCAGTTTTGTTTCTTTCCATGATGGAACTGCTTGTATAAACCATACCCCCGGCCGGGATTGAACCCGCAGTTAGGTATCATAATAAAGATACCTAACTGTTGCATATGTGTCTTACCTAACAGCCTGTCGGTATTTTATACCATTTTAATGTTCAATCTGTCAGACACTGCAACACAAGGGTATCTTGGTACAGACCTGCAATCAACTTCGACAACTTCCACTAGTGAGAGCGGCTGGATTTGAGAGGGACCTGAGCTTTCAACATCTGAGTTCTTACCTCTCCTAGTGGCCTACGTCTCACCTCTTGGCGCTATAAAAAGCTCCATTCTGTCACTTCATCTCCATATTGTTTCATACTATGGAACAATGCTCTTCTCCAGACTGAGGGACTGACCACCTCAATACTTTAAGGGTGATGGACTGATTACATCGTCTTCAAGTATCTTCTGCTTCTATCAACTTTTCTGTACTTGACTGAAGAAGCCTACTGTGTAGGCGAAACGTTTCATAATAAAGATACCTAACTGTTGCATATGTGTCTTACCTAACAGCCTGTCGGTATTTTATACCATTTTAATGTTCATCCTGAGTACTGGTGTTGAGATAATCTAGTTTCCAGAGGTTTACCCATCTGACCAATGTATGAGAGTGGGCAAAGGGTGCATGGGACCTTGTAGACACCACCAACATTATTAGACAGTGTGTTTTTAACCAATCTGTTTCACTGTCTCAGTGTTTTTGAAAGTCAGATTTATATTGAGGTTTTTTAATGCCTTACCAAGACAGAACAAATTGTCATTGTATGGCAAGACCAATACATTTTTCCTGTCAGGCGTTTCCTTAGGTTCTGCCCTGTAGAAAGTCTTCCTAGCCTTCTCAACAAAATCCCTGGGATATCTCAGTTTTATGGCTGTTATATACCTTGTCGATTTCATCTTCTAAGAACTCATGACTGCAGATACGCAAAGCTCTCAGAAACATTGAAATTAAAACATTCCTTTTAACCCTAGATTCATGACGGAAATAATAAATCTTTGACGACACATTGGTGGTCTTCCTGTAAACTGTAAATTTGAATCTTCTGTCGATGAGATATATTAAAACTTCTAGAAAGGGTAGTGTGTTATCTATTTCATGCTCTACTGTGAACTTAATGGAAGGTACCCGACCATTAAGTCTAGGTAGGAACTCATCAATGCTGTAATCTCTAGGTCGAAGGCAAAGCATATCATTATGTATCCGAACCACCTAGCATTATCTGGGAGAATATCTTTAAGTAGACTAGTCCCATAGAATTCCACATACAGGCTGCTGAGTAAGGAGCTGAGAGGATTTCCCATAGCCATGCCCTGCTTCTGAGCATAGTACTTGCCTACGAATACAAACTTACAATCCAAAACACGAAGTTTAATCAGTTCAATAATTATATTCGTGGGATAGGACAAAGAGAAGTTTTCTAGTTCCTCTCTAAGGTAAGTAAACAAGTCAGGGACAGGGACGCTGATAAACAAGGCTGTGACATCTAAACTCACCAGGGTAGAGTCGTGTAAAACATTTAATTTCTGAAGTCTTTCATTAAGGTCAATTTCATTTTTAAGATGCGCCACCGAGATCCTACCAACCATGGGAGTTAAAAGTTTAACCAACTATTTAGACTGGTTATATGCTGCTGAGCCCACAGAACTTATGATAGAATGAACTGGGTTCCCTGGTTTGTGTGTCTTGATCGTGATAAACCGTTTGATCAACTACACAACTACACAACTACATTTCATTGTGTTTTTATTATTAAATTATTGTAAACTTATCTAAAATATATTTAGCTGGATTAGTTGTCGTGCCGAATAGGTAAAATGGGTCAATTAGCAAGAACTCATTTAAAAATTAAGCCCTTTCTATAATTTTCTCTTATACGTTTAAAGACATTTTTTTCATTTATGTTAATGTAAAAATTAATAATTTGGGCACCAAAAGAACATTAGAAAACTTACCTAATCTTATTATAACAAACACAACTTAATTTAGCCTAATCCAATTAAATATACAATAATTAAATAATAAACAAACGCAATGAAATATATTTTTTCGTTAGGTTCAGAATGATAATTGCGAATATATTGCATACAAATATTCACTTGCGTGATATATATATATATATATATATTATATATATATATATATATATATATTTGCCAATATAGTAAAAGTTCTTTCTGAAAGCTTATGTAAAATAAAAACAACTTCTTTCTGTAATGTAATCACAATGTTACTCAACAATTTTAAAGAAATTGTTGAATATCTATAGTGCAACTAATATAAATAATATTGCAGAAGTCTCCATTTCTGAGTAATAGTTAGATTAATCTTAGACTCATCACAGAGCCAAAATAGACGGTTAAAATAAGATAAGTGTGTTTACGGATTCTTAACCCAGGCGAGTTAGTCACCCATGATAACCCAGTCAAGTTCGTGCATCCTCGGGGACTGTTGTTGTTAATTTCATTGACGTCCTTTAATCTTGTTTGGAGAGATATAAGTAGATAGATATGGGCTAGAAATTACCTCTTTTTTCCGTATTTCTTCTTTTGCAACCACTCATAATATTCCATTGCCAGCCAGTTAGCTATGTGTACCAGCAGTTGTAATTCTAGTTACCACTAGGCGCTACTGTTGTGTGATGCAGGTGGACGCAAACAACCGGATATCCTGAACAGCTTCACGAGTGACTATAAACATTCAGGGGATGGAAATCCCTCGATTATGTCACAGGCATAATGTCCTGCCCACCAGGGTGCACGCCAGCCCGGCCATCAGCCGGTTAATCTCCAGTTCTGGGGCTGCCAACATCCGGCGCAGCCTTCACGCTTTATCACCCTAATATCTATTTTTTTTCTTTCCATATTGTCCATTCCTTCTTTAATTTTTAATTTTGTATATATTTCCCTCTATACATATTCATCGAGTGTAATTTTTATGTAGGATTCTTCATGTTCTTTTTCATGTAGAGGTTAGTGAAAATGGGGGGGGGGGAAATTACGTTTTTGTTATTTTAAAGACTGCATGTTAATGCCATTTTTGTTCCTCGTTGGAGAACTCATTATTAACATTTATGATGAATTAAGTGGGACACAAAACTTTTCTGTACATTATAAACATTCGTCAACAAGACAAATTTCAATAGGAACACCTACAACATTTTCGAAAACATCACAGCAATTACATTGAAGAAAACATCATAACCTAACATCGAACGCCAACAAAAAACATAACTTGAAAAAAAGCACAGAAAAACGTTACGTCTACAAGAGCATAAGAGGAACAACGTCATCATATTGCATCAATATCAGACAACCACAATAACGTAAGTATAAAACCAGCAACAACATTATTATAATCTACAGGAAAACATTACAGCTTGTTAAACATCGACTAAACATAACATCAACATAAACATATCAAGTAAAAGGACACAAGTGCAACTAATGTGACATTTATTGTGGCAACGTTTCGCTCTCCAGGAGCTTTATCAAGCCATTACAAACAATACATGGACACAGAGGGTATATAAAGGCTCAGAGTGAGGTGAATACTAGTGAGGTCAATGTTCACTAGTGGTAGTAGTAGTAGTAGTAGTGGTAGTGACAAAAGTAATACAATATGGTAGAGCAATTAATTCGTACATGAGTAAAAGGATATAAAAGCTATTACTTGGGTAACATAAAAATAGGTTGGACAAATATAAACTGGAATGAGGCAGCTTGTTTCAGTGTTCACTCTCTGTGCTTTGTGTAGTATAACAGGAGAGACTATGTGATGGCAGGGTTTACTGTTTTCAGGAGGATTCTTGCTAAGACTTCGGAGATGGTGAAGCTGCCGTTGTTTTGTTTAATTGTATTCGAAACAGCGATCAGTACTGATTCAAGGCACTTGCGTGTGCGGAAATTAGTTTCTTTTATCACTAATTGGGCGTCTCTGAATTTCATAAGATGATTGGTGGAATTTCGGTGTTGTACACAGGCGTTGTTTAAGTTGTCGTTCCTACATGCGTATGTGTGTTCATTGAGGCGGGTGTCGAGGTTTCTTGCTGTTTCACCTACGTAGATCTTGTCACAGCCTCCACAGGGTATAGTGTAAACTCCTGCATTGACTGGTTCGTGGTGCTTGGGTTTTGTCCTGGTTAGATCCTTTATTGAAGTGGTAGAAGCGATGGCGACTCTGGTGTTAGCTTGTGAAAGTACTTTTGAGACGTTTAGTGCTGTTGGGAAGAATTATAACTTTGTTGGGAGCGGTGTTGATGCGTGGAGAATTGATGATCTGAAGAGCTCTTTTCTTGCAGTCTTTGATGAAAAAAGAAGGAAATTGTAACTCAGTGAATGTTTGGTGAATGTAAGTACATTCCTCGTCAAGAAACTCAGGACTACAAATTCGATATGCTCTTAGGAAAAACCCGATGATGATGCCTCTTTTGGTCTTGGTATCTTGACTGGAATAGAAGTGTGTGAGATCATTTTTATTGGTGGGTTTCCGATAAACTTGAAATCTTAGGTTGTTGTCTACTTTGTGAATGAGGACGTCGAGGAAAGGTAGCTTGTCATTGGACTCTTCTTCTAGTGTAAACTGAATCGCTGGTTCAACTGCGTTGAGCCTTGCCTGAAGATCCCGTACATCAAAACGTTTTGGAGTTATTACGAGGACATCGTCCACGTAACGTAACCAAGTGACGCTTGAAGGGATGATGTTGGCGAAGTGTTCGGACTCTAGGTGTTCCATGTATAAGTTGGCTAGGACGGCACTTATTGGGGACCCCATTCCCATGCCGTAGGTTTGTTTGTAGAGCTTGTTATTGAAGGAAAAACAGTTGAAGTTAACACAGAGTTCAATCAAGTCAACAAAATCTCCGGGAGGTAAAGGAAGATTAAGGTCCTGGTTGACTTTACGTCGTAGAACCTCGATGGCTTTTTTTGGTAGGTACTTTTGTGAAGAGGGAAGTCACATCCAAACTGCTTAGTTTCTTGTTACGGATGGAGAGGTTACGGATGCGGTTGAGAAGGTCGCCTGAGTGTTTAAGATGAGCGGGGCTGATGGTCCCCAGAAGGCAGGAAAGATGTTTGGCAAGAACTCCGGGTAGTTTGTGTGGAGCACTGCCTACAAACAAACCTACGGCATGGGAATGGGGTCCCCAATAAGTGCCGTCCTAGCCAACTTATACATGGAACACCTAGAGTCCGAACACTTCGCCAACATCATCCCTTCAAGCGTCACTTGGTTACGTTACGTGGACGATGTCCTCGTAATAACTCCAAAACGTTTTGATGTACGGGATCTTCAGGCAAGGCTCAACGCAGTTGAACCAGCGATTCAGTTTACACTAGAAGAAGAGTCCAATGACAAGCTACCTTTCCTCGACGTCCTCATTCACAAAGTAGACAACAACCTAAGATTTCAAGTTTATCGGAAACCCACCAATAAAAATGATCTCACACACTTCTATTCCAGTCAAGATACCAAGACCAAAAGAGGCATCATCATCGGGTTTTTCCTAAGAGCATACCGAATTTGTAGTCCTGAGTTTCTTGACGAGGAATGTACTTACATTCACCAAACATTCACTGAGTTACAATTTCCTTCTTTTTTCATCAAAGACTGCAAGAAAAGAGCTCTTCAGATCATCAATTCTCCACGCATCAACACCGCTCCCAACAAAGTTATAATTCTTCCCAACAGCCAGGTTGCACTAAACGTCTCAAAAGTACTTTCACAAGCTAACACCAGAGTCGCCATCGCTTCTACCACTTCAATAAAGGATCTAACCAGGACAAAACCCAAGCACCACGAACCAGTCAATGCAGGAGTTTACACTATACCCTGTGGAGGCTGTGACAAGATCTACGTAGGTGAAACAGCAAGAAACCTCGACACCCGCCTCAATGAACACATATACGCATGTAGGAACGACAACTTAAACAACGCCTGTGTACAACACCGAAATTCCACCAATCATCTTATGAAATTCAGAGACGCCCAATTAGTGATAAAAGAAACTAATTTCCGCACACGCAAGTGCCTTGAATCAGCACTGATCGCTGTTTCGAATACAATTAAACAAAACAACGGCAGCTTCACCATCTCCGAAGTCTTAGCAAGAATCCTCCTGAAAACAGTAAACCCTGCCATCACATAATCTCTCCTGTTATACTACACAAAGCACAGAGAGTGAACACTGAAAAAAGCTGCCTCATTCCAGTTTATATTTGTCCAACCTATTTTTATGTTACCCAAGTAATAGCTTTTATATCCTTTTACTCATGTACGAATTAATTGCTCTACCGTATTGTATTACTTTTGTCACTACCACTACTACTACTACTACTACTACTACTACCACTAGTGAACATTGACCTCACTAGTATTCACCTAACTCTGAGCCTTTATATACCCTCTGTGTCCATGTATTGTTTGTAATGGCTTGATAAAGCTCCTGGAGAGCGAAACGTTGCCACAATAAATGTCACATTAGTTGCACTTGTGTCCTTTTACTTTACATATTGTCGGTAATTCTACCAACTTTATTACATAAACATATCAATATAACAATTACAAACAACTACAACAAACAACAAGCTAAAACAACAAAGTACATCAAACAAGAGATCGGCATCAACATACACATCTACATCACAACTACAAGCATCAATAACTACAACAAAACTTCAGCTACAACTATAACAGTAACCAAGAATTACAAGAAATAAAACATCAACACCATAAACATATCAACATAACTTGCAACATTTCACTGGTGCCACCCCGTCTCTCTGCCTATTTCAATTTTCTATATCAGAAGCCAATTATGAGAGATTTGTTTAGTATTTCCTTAGAACAAACTATAAACCCGGATAGGTCTTAAAATGTTACTGTGTATCATAATATCAAGAAGTTATATGATAATTTTAAATTCATAAGTATGAGGGTATATTGATAATTAAAACCTAGCAAAATTTACGTATAAAGAATTGGAATAGTACTCTTGCATAACGCTCTATTTAATCTTCAACGTGACTCAACTCTCGTGAGTCACAGCATTGGTCACCAGAGTCTCTGTCCCAGATATGTTAATGTATGTTAAAGAGGAGCTCGGAACTTTCTCTACGACTTACCCGATGAATGTACATATTGAATTAATTAAACTGTGAGCTACGGATTTTAATTTTTGTATATTGAAGATATGGTACGGTTATGGGACACCCACCCTTCCCCTATTAAGCAATTTATTCCTGAAATTTTATGAGAGAAGACTTTTTAATGATATCCTTCTAAGTAATCTAAACTGGTTTAGATATGTAAAGGTTATCTTACTATGACTGAGAGATCAAAATATTGACAAACTCTAACTTAGACTCGCTGGCCTAACAAATTTAGTTCAGTTCACTGAGCCTAAAACAGTTAACAGGAAGGCAACTTAGTGTTACCATACATTCACTATTATTCCATTCATGAAACTAGAAATAACAGGAGTGTTCTTGAAAGCTTTGTGTATTTTAAACCCTAGACATTTAGATGATGTTATTAATAAGATTTTTAACTTAACTCCAAAACTGAAATATCACAGGGACTTTCAGGAGCAGGCGTTATCGTCAGCTACGAAGACTTCCTACAGGATTGGACCTCGAGAAGAGCCTCTCAGGAAGAATGTGCTTGTTTTATCACGTAATGAAAAATCTAGGCAACCTATGTGATACACTGAAAAGATTCAAAATAAATATTGTCTTAAAGAATACCGAGAGAACGAAGCATAGTTTGATGAAGAATACACCTACCAACGTAGTTGGACGGTGAATTCTTGATCAAACTATGTGCATTTATTATTCTTGACGGTGATTACAGGGTCCCCTACACTCAGTGCCTCTATCCAAAACTACAGAAAACCACTTTCACCATGTATTGGATGGTAATTCCACAAACAACTTAGTTTTGCGTATAGCTTTGGAGTAATGTAAGTAATTTATATTTCTGTTTGTCACCTACATTGTAAGTTTCGAAAATTTTCTCGTAATATGGGTTTTTTGATAGTAATTTCTTATAGAAAATATTCTGAACATTCCCTATCACATTCCTGTCGACTAGCTTCCTATAGAATATTGTTACTGTTGGTTTATGTATTCCTAATTACTTGAGTACTGAAGTATTTCCAATAATTCATCGGTATTTCAAGATATTGCTGAAAGTTTTCTTTTATTATTTCTGACTATCCCTTACCTGTCGACTCTGCTTCACTGAAGACAATTATCAATGTGAGTTTACATATTCCTGAGTATCTGAGGATACTTGGGTACTTCAAGATATTTATGAGGATTTCTATGTATTCCAAGTACATATTCCTTAATAATTTCCTACCATCCACCTGTCAACACCTTAAAACCACTGAAAATTATCAGAATTGACTTAAATGACACTTCCCTGATACCAGCCTATTATGATATTAGTAACTGTTTTACCTCACCTTTTAACCTGACTTCGTATACAATTTGTTAAAGTGTTTTATATTTTCTCAGTCTACCCTCATAAAAGAAAACGTAAAGCAATGAGGGTAGAATCTTTAAATTACCTTAGTAGCGATGTTAGAAGCAAGACAGGCTATCTAATGGGCGAAATGTGCAGGCCACGTTTGGAGACATTAGTTCAGTGGTACCATGCTTTGCTTTCCAAATACTCACAAAACCACATTGCATGTGCAATATGGCTTAAGCGTGTGTCTCATTGTACTAAATAGCAGCCATTATGTTTTAAGAGAGGATTCATTCAATTTGGTTTTTCTCAGTGACAGAACTGCTGGGTATAACGATCTGAGCTGCTGCCCAGCTTGGTGGGTAATTGCAAGAATATGGTTAAAGAACATGTAGTTTCTTAATAGAGAACTGATGTTGGGCTAATCTAGTTCCTAGCGGTTTACCCGTCTACCCTATATACGAGAGAAGACATGAAGTGCAAAGAACCTTGAAAATACCTCCAACTCTGTAGGACGGTGCATTCTTCATTAACCATCACTCACACATAATCACTGTCTTTGCAGTGGCTCCCAGATACGACAGTTTAGATGTCACTCCAAACAACGATTATCCCAAACCTTTAAAGTGCAGGCTTTGTACTTCCCACCTCCAGGACTCAAGTCTGGCTAACCAGTTTCCATGAATCCCTTCCCAAAATTATCCTGCTCACACTCCAACAGCTCGTCCGGTCCCAAAAATCATTCTTCTACATTTGCTCCTATCTAATGTACTCACATATGATTGCTGCATGTCCATGCCCCTTAACATAAAACCTCTTTTAACCCCTCCATCCATCCTTTCCTAGGACGATCTTTACCCCTCCTCCCTCCACTACAGATTTAAACACCCTCTAAGCAGTGGTGTGCAGAGGTCTGGTGATGCCCGGGGTCAACTCCTTGATTGTATGCCACAAAGACTCAAGTATAAGGTCTAGTACTGAGAAATATTACGAGAAAGGGAGATATTATGAACATGTAAACACAGATGAAACATGAAATTAACACTATACTATTCGATTTAAATATAAATGAACCAAATTTATTGTTTTCCCCAAATGATTCCTCCTGTCAGAAAGTACTTGTACTTCACTTTTTACATCAGCTGTGAGAAATTCTTTTTCAATGCTTATTAAAGCCAGGTTAGTCAGTCGCTCCTGTGACACTGAAGACCTCAGATATGTTTTTATTAATTTCAGTTTTGAAAATGACTTTTCACAACTTACGACTGAAAATGCGATTGTGCTCAGTAATGTGTATGAAACTCACAGCATCGGAAAGACATCCCTCCCATACTGCAGTAAAGACTTCAAAGCATCTTTAGGATCATGGGGGAATTCTGTTCCTTCCAGCTCGAAGGAGCAACACAAAATCAATAATTTCGTCATATAACTGAATGACTGCCACATCATTATCACAGTAATTTGCGAAGTCTGAACATTCCTTTCTTAATTTCTCTCTTTCTTGTTCATCTTCAACTGGGAGGCACCATTTTCTCTGGACAGAAAGGGTTAAAGAAATAAAGGGCTAGCCAGTGCCTCTGTAATGATGTGAACCTCCAAAAATTGATTTATCAATACTGAAATTTCAAAATCACTATCCTATTTCCCTCTCTAATTGGATGCCCCCCCATTTGGATGCCCGATGCCACCGCCCCTTCGCCCACCCCCCTCCTCTGCACGCCACTGCCTCCAACTCATCCTATTTTGCTCCTTCCTCTTTAATGACGAAACCACCTCAACAACCTCTCTTCAGCCCTCTGATTAACACTTTTATAACTCCACATCTCCTCCTCATCTCCACATCACGAATTCTCTGCATAATATTTACACCACACATTGCCCTTAAACACCACTCCACAGTCTCCAGCTTCCTCTCTGCAACATTTACAATCCATGCTTCACACCACCCATGTAAGTACATTTCCTTCTTTGGCTCCATTGATAACGTTTTTTTGTCTCCACAGATATCTCAGTGTACCACTCACCTTTTTCTTTCAATAGTTTCTTTGGTTAACATCGTCCTTCATAAACCCATCTGATGACAAATTTATCAAATATCAAAACACACTCCTTTCTTCCAAACTCCCTCTCTTCATTATGATATCCAGTTTTTCCTTACCCAACTCGTTTGATACCCTCATCACCTTAATCTTATCTGTGCTCACTTTCAACTTTCTTCCTTAACACACCTTCCCAAACTCGTCCACTAACCTTTGCAACTTCTCTTTAGAATCTCCCGCAAGTACAGTTTCATAAGGAAAAAGCAACTGTCAACTCCCATTTTGTATTTGAATATCCATAATTTAATCCCACCCCTCTACCCAACACCCTAGCATTTACTTCTTTTACAGCCCCATATATAAATATATTAAATAACCATGGTGACATTACACATCCTACTTTTACTGTAACGTAGTCTCCCTCTCTCCTATACTCTCTAACCTGGGCCTCACTATCCTCTTATACACTCTTTACAACATTTAGTAACTTACTACCTATGCCATACACTTGCATCATCTGCCACATTGCTTCCCTATCCACCCTATCATATGCCTTTTCTAAATCCATAAATGCAATAAAAACTTCCCTACCTTTATCTAATTATGGTTCACTTATATGCTTCAATGTATACACTTGATTTACAGACCTCATACCCCCTTCTAAAGCTTCATTGTTCATCTACAATCCTGCTCTGTTTTACCTCTATTGCTTTCAATAATAACCCAACCATATACTTTACCTGGTGTACTGAGTAAACTTAATCCTCTATAAATTTTACAATTTCTTCTGTCCCCCCTTCCCTTTATATAAAGGAACTATACACACTCCCTGCCAATCCCTAGGTACCTCTCCCTCATTTAGACTTTCATTGAATGGTACCAACTACTACTAAATTATATCCTCCCCTACTTTTAAAATTTTTGTCATGATTCCATCAGTTCCAGCTGCTTTCCCTCTGCCTGATGTCTCATGCACCTCCCCTACACTCACATCCGTCTCTTCATCACTCTTTAAAGATGTTATACCTAACTCGACAGTGCATAAAAATACCACCTCCAGCTCATCATCAACATTTAACAGTTCTTCAAAATATTCCATTCGTTCGAAAGGCTTTCTTAACCTATTTATTTCGCTCTAAATTTTTTTCTTATTTTCAACAAGATTTGTTGACAGCGCCTCATCAGTTATCATTTGCTCTCCTTATGCACTCCCTCACCACTCTCTTCACCTCTATTTTACACTTCATATACTCCACCCTTATCATATCACTTCTGCTTTGGAAAAACCTCTCGTAAGTGACCTTTTACTCTTTTATCGCACCCTTTACCTCATCATTCCACTAATTACTCCCTTTTCCTCCTGCAACCACCCTCCTATAGCTGCAAACTTCTCCACCACATTCTACCACTGCCTTTTTAAAACCATTCCACTCCTCTTCAACCCCTACACTACCTATGCTCTCATTAGCTCACCTTTCTCCCAATAGTTGCTTATATCTCACACTAACTTCCTCCTCCCTTAGATTTTAAACTTTTACCTCTCTCTTACTTGCTGTTGCCATCTTCTTTTTGTCCCATCAACCTCTTACTCTAACTGTAGTTACTACTAAATAATGATCCTATATATCCGTTGCTCCTCTATAAACATTCACATCCTGAAGCCTACCCATCAACCTTTCATCCGCCAATACATAATCTAAGAAACTTTCATTACGTGCTATATCATGTCTTGTATACTTATTTATCCTCTTTTTTTTTACATGTACTACTGATTCCCAAACTTCTGTCTATGCACAGTTCAATTGAAGGCTCCCCATTTTCATTTTCCCCTGCACCTCAAACTTACCTTCTTTTCCCTTCACAGCAGTTTTACCCATTTAGTTCCATCACAAGTACTCTCTCACTTGGTTCAAAACTCCTCACTCATTCCACATCTTGCAAAATCTTTCTATCCTCTACACATCTTTCTTTTCCAGGTACATAAATGCCCTGTAGTTAAGGTGTTTGATGGAATTTACATGTGCAGTAATATGATGTAACGATGTAACCCATATACGGCGGCATTCATAAATTTTCTTCATTGCTAGGTAACTCGGAAGGATGGCAGAGAGCCATTCCTCAGATCTGATTAGGTTAGGTAAGGTAAGGTTCGTCAGGAAACAGGGCAAGTGTTTCCTGACGCGGGTCTTAGATGACCCGCCATTGGTGCTTTTGGTCATATGACCGAGGCCTTCCGCTGGCTTACCGGTCCACTCTTTTAACAATTATGGTCATAGTGATAACCATTACTGTTCTACTCACATATCTGATATTGGGAATGCCTAAGCATTTTGAATCTGTAAATAACTGCACTACTCACAATTTCAAGGGGTTTACTATTATTTATAGTGGGATGACAAACTCTAAAAAGACTGCAATCAAGAACTCTTTGAGCATCCTCAACGACTGATCTCCCAGAGCGAGATTCCTCTTGGTTTTATAGAAAGAATTAATTACATTTGTTGCTCTTGCAATTACGCTTGTTACTTTTTATTTTTTATTTTACTTATGAATAAAAGCGTTGAAAATATACAGAGTAACGACCCAGACGTATATGCAGAAGTAATAAATGTATATAAAAGTTTGAGATATATTTATCTTTTGAAAGCCTCTTGTTACTGTGTGTTTGTTCCGACACGGATGACATGCTGCCAGAGTTTGTTTCCTTTATTGTGTTTCTGTAAATGCTGTTGACAACCCCAGAGGCGATCCCCTTTCCCACCTGCCCATTTTCCTATCCGTCTGACTGCGTGTCTGAATGCCTGCCTCTCCGCTTGCCTGTCTGTGTGTTTGTCTGCCTGCCTGTCTGCTTGCCTGTCTTCCTTCCTGCCCGCATACTTGCCTGCCTAATCATTTGCCTACCTGCCTGTCTATCTACCTGCCTCCCTGCTTACTAGTCTGCATGCCTCCCTGTATGGCTGTCTCTTCGCCGAGTCACCATCTGGAAAAGACCCGGGCCGAAGCAAGACCGGCTAACCTACTACAGGCTCTCTCTCTCTCTCCCTGCCTACCCTCTTGCTGCCAGACTACCCGTTGTCTTGCCTGACTACCTGTTTTTATCTTATTGCTCGTCTGCCTGCCGTAAAAGGAGAGTAGTTTCCTATATAGATCCCCTGCTGGTCATTTTATATCCAGTAAAATTCCTCCAAAATCTGCAAAACAACTCCAGCATGAAGTGAAATAACATCACTCAACGATAGTAATAAAAACTGAAGCGCACATGAATCAGTTACACATACTGAGGTTTTTAGGTGGCAAAGCCACAGGCCATTAGCTGCTGTATCTGGCTGATATAGGAATCAAGTAGCATTCGACTTGTAGCACGAGCATGAGGATCATGAAACTACCAGCAATGATCTATTAAATGATGTGAAGGTTTATTGTATCAAGGTCGAAGCTGGGTGCGATTACCTTGGAAACCACATCGTCCAGTGTTACTAATTTTAAGAAAACTCCGGGACCACTGAATTCATGAGAGAAACATTGGGAAGTATGATAATATTGTTAAAGAACAGTTGACACTGATTTATTGCTAATGTTCCATACGCCAAAAATGTAGCAAACGCGAATTAGGTACCTTGTATGGTGGAATAAACCTTAGTAATAAATACCGACAAGTTGGTTTAGAAAAAACACTTAAGTAAAAACTAGGAGATATTTATTAGAAAAGTTTTCTAATAATTATATCCTAGTGTTTGCTTACGTGTTTTTCTAAACCACCGCGTATGGTAATTACCAAGGCGTCAACGACCACGTCCCATTACTCTTAATTAACTGTAGTTTACTAATTAGCCTCCAGAAACCATCTTTGAATGTGATTATTTATTTACAGGACCGTCTCTGACTGAGATATTAAGGGACGAGTTACTTCAGTTCAGGACAGAACAATTATACAAGGCTTTTGCGAAAGAAAAATATTAATATACTAGAAACTGAGTATAAAACAGATTTAAAGCCGTATTATTGAAGACCATGAAGCTGAATGCACCTACAAGATGGAGAATGACATCTTACTACTGTTATTAAGTTGCTGAACTGTTCACATTTTTGCCTCTCCACTGCTTCTACAGTCTTCTTATTTGCCATATTTTGTACTCGACTGCAGAAACCTATTATGTAGGTAGCTTCTTCCACATGTGTCCCACTTATCTCTAAAGTCATATTATTTGTACCACAAGTTCACATTTCCAGCTCAACTATACCATTTATTATCATATCAGTTGTACTATTTTATGTAAATAATGTGCACGATACCACGTCAATTGAGAGGTTATTGATATTTAGTTATAATGCAAGCAATCAAGAGATGCAACTAGCCAACAAGAGGTGGAAAGAGTAGATAAATAATTCAAAGTTGCGAGGCCTGGTAGAACAGGATTACTGAGATTACAAGGAGCCTGAAATAAAATAAACCTTGACCTAGGGTGGACATGTGGTAATGAATAGCTGACTGTAAAGCTTACAGCTAGTGTTGAGAGAAAGCTAAGTAAAATATCAGCCATTCTTGATCCATTGTGAATGTTTTCGACTAGGATGATCCGAGAGAAAGTGTTAGTGCATCATTCTTGGTTCTTTGAATTATATTTGCACGATTTCTTGTCGAAATCTCTCAGGAATCAAACATCGTCAGCAAAGACCTAGAGAGATTGAGTTTTATATATATATTTTAATTTCCATGTATTCTGCGATCTTTCATCATTTGCACAAGGTAAACAGCTTATACAGAGTCTAATAATCAATCATATTAATAATTGCAACTATAATTAATTGCACCTATAAAGAAATGCGCCATGTCAAAGCTGGAATTAACTGCATTATTGCTGAGGGTGTGATTAGATGTACTGTTACATTAATAGAGGAGTTGCAAAGTCAGAGCAAGTAATGACTTTAAAACAAATGTAAATTTCCCTATGTTAAAAAAAAAGAGTTTAAGAAATAAGAGCTTGAAGAGAAAGGTTGAAAATAACTTTACGTCTGTGTCGAGCATTATAAATAATATGAGAGAAGTTAATAATGAGTCTCAAAATCATAAGAACGCACTTAGAAAGTTGAGTCGATTTAAACTCCACTCACACCTCACACAGAGAAAAACTATCTTGAGGAGACATCTTTCCGTGTGGTAGAAGTCATCGGGGAAGTCCTAGCTTCGAGACCATCAAAACAATGAATAATTTCCTTCTTCTGGAAGATCATGCATTGAATACTGGGCCGCCAGTACTGAATGTCGTCTGCTCGGCAAGACTGGTTGCAAACCTGGTGTGTATTGGAAACATATTGGTAATCACCCTTACGTATGCTGAGAGGGAGTTAAAAAAAATCTTAGGCCTCTTGTGTTGTGTTTTAGTGCACTCATGGCAACCCTGCTTTTTGTGATGTTGCACTGCCTATCGTGCCTTTTGCTATCGTAAGGAGTGGTTTCCGTGTGAAGATTTGGGACTAGTCCCTTTAGGAGTTTCAAAGTGTATATTGTCATTTATCTTTCTCGCCAGCGCTCCAAAGTGTATAGGTTAAGGGACTTCAACCTTTCCCATTAATTTAGATGTTTTATTGTTCTTATACGTGTAGTGAAAGTTCTCTGTATATTGTTCAGGGCTGCACTTTTACCTGCATTGAAAGGGACCGTTAGTGACCGTGAGAGGACATTCAAATCTGAAAAAAAATCATTCGTTTGGCATCCGTAGTTTTGAAGGGTCTCATTATCAATTCTGTCATTTTCCTAGAAAATGTGGTAGAGACATTGTTCTGATCATTGAAGGTGAGATTCATTGACATTATCACTCCCTAGTCCTTAACATTAGTTTTTCTCTTTATTATGGGGTCGAAATTTGTTTTATATTTCGATCTAATTTTCATTTCGTTGAATTTTCCATAAGGGAGTAACTGAAATTTGTGTCACTGAGCTTCACATTGTTTTCTGAGGCCCATTTAAGACTTGGTTTTGTCCGCCTGGAGATCTGCAGAGTAACAATGCACGAAAAGTCGTCTATTTCTTGCCTGTAGGAGGACGTGGAAAACCTGTGTGCATAAACTCACATCCAATACAACTTCTACTGAGACTATTTAATTTTTCAAACTACGAGAAAGTTCAGAAAATGTACAAGACTTGATTGTGACGTTAAATCAGTAAATGGGTAAACGTCTAACATTTATCAAGTGATTTAAGCCTTATTGTTTTTCAGCTGGGCTTTATTTATAATTACTAGAAATGCCAGAATTCTTAGATATTAGTATCAGATTGCTGTCCTTGGGAGCAATATTACTTAACAGAGGGAATGTTGGATGGACTGGGGCACTTAGAAAGTGCTTGAAGC
Organism: Cherax quadricarinatus; assembly: GCF_038502225.1. Lineage (NCBI taxonomy): Eukaryota > Metazoa > Arthropoda > Malacostraca > Decapoda > Parastacidae > Cherax > Cherax quadricarinatus. The sequence goes on from NC_091354.1 coordinate 23,844,235, forward strand.
GCACTCCATTACCACTTTTTTATGGGAGAGGATCGAAAATCATACGGATATCTGTAGCTCATGTAAGTAGTGTGTTATCTCTGGAAGATTCTCCTTCCTGATTTAATTTTTAAAATATCTTCCTGGGATGATTTTGAGCATTGTCGAGACATTCTTGGATCTACTATAATAAATGATTAAATTTAGGGGAAAGCACTAAATCAATATGGATCATACAGCACCTGGGTAATGGGAGGCAATCAGACTTGATCAACAGTTCCTCACCAGCGTAAGGAACTTCCCATGAAGGCTTATTAATCTGAAGTAATAATTCCACCATTGTCTCTAAGAACTAGTTTCTGAGGAAATTTATTGTTTTTCATTATGTTGTAAGAATGGCCATCTTGTTAGCAAGACAGTTTATCTAAATTTTGAACATTTCAGTTATATACGGTGTGAAAATCCAAAAATACTTACGAAGTTATTCGACGAATAATTCAAACGTTGTTTATATTGCCTATAGCTTGAGGAATATTAGGAATAGATTACTAATCTTTCTTCTAGGCTGTTTAATTCTCACTCTCATACATACACATACACACACACACACACACACACACACACACACACACACACAGGGGTTAGGGGAGACACGATAACTACATACAAATTCTACGAGGAATTGACAAGGTGGACAGAGACAGAATGTTCCAGAGATAACACACATCAACAAGGGGTCACAATTGAAAATTGGACACTTAGATGAGCCACAGGGATGTTAGGAAGTATTTCTTCAGTCACAGAGTTGTCAGGAGGCAGGACCTATACATAGCTTTATGAAGAGTTATGATGCAGTTCACGGAGTAGGGAGGGAGTGACCTAATAGTGACCAGTGAAGATGCGGTGCCAGGAGCTATAACTCTACCTCTGCAACCACAATTAGGTGTGTACACACACATGCACACACAAACATACAAAAGCTTTACATTTCATTGTAACTTGCAGAAAAAATGGGAGGCTAGAGAGCAGGACGGAAAGTCAGGGGATCTGAGCAAGAGTCTGGGAAGGAAGAATGGACAGTAGAGCCCATAAAAAGGAAACAAGAGAGATAAAGGAGGCTAGAGGAGCATAGCAATGAAATGGCAGAGAGGATGACTACAGAGATCAAGGTGTGGGAGCTACAAGCCACAGCTGCAGAGGCTAGGACACGGAACTTACAGGAGGAACTGAAAATGCTGAAACAGATTGACAAAATAACAAAGAGCAGAATGGGCATGACATCAGGAATAGGTACATCAGCAACCAATGAGGGGACCGATAGAGAAGGACACAAGTCATACACTGGGCCCCTATCAGACCATTGGGTGGCTCGAGACAATTTGAGAAGTGGCAGGCAGAGGGACAGCTGACAAAGAGGGGACTTAAGGAAGGGAAGAAGACAGGTCCCCTGCAGAGACATTATCAGACCACCGAAAGATCCAGGAAATGTTAAGGAAAGCAGCAATGGAGATACTTATATCGGATCTTGAGATATGAAGGGAAATGAAATCGAAAGATGAAAGGGAGAGGTCAGTCTTTTTTCATATGCTTCGTGAAGCCGAAGGGGCAACTTATGAAGATAACAGGGGGAGGAACAAGGAGAAGAAATCGCCCAGTCCAATCGCTGTTCAAGCCAGCAATGGCGCGAAATGGGATCCAGCAGAAGAAAGCATGACTATGGAGCTCGTCAAATTACCAGGGGGTGTGCCTCAACCTCCATAGAACAGGAGAAGACAGAAAAAGAGAAGATACAAAGATGCATGGAGCAGGAGTGTCAAGAATGGAGATGGGCAGGGAGCCCAAACTCAAGAAGAAGCACGAACACAACCCCCTGAGAACCATCTACAATAGACCCTTATCCCTGACAACCCCACTGCACCCAGGCAGACCAACCCAAAACAACCCACACTCCATACTCACAGCCCCCACCCCCAACACCAACTCCACCTCCACAGCAGCCCCCTTCCCCATAATATCCTGCCAGGCCTCCCACTCCCCAATGCCAACAAACTTCCCAGACCCCAGTATTAGAAAAGAAGCTGAAGGTTTGGTACACAAACACGGAGAGAATAATAAATAAATGTGTGGCATAAAAAAAAAAATAGAAACTTCCCCAGACATCATAGCAATCATAGAAACGAAGCTCGTGGGGATGATAACAGATGTGATCTTTCCACCCAGACATCAGATGCTAAGGAAAGACAGAGGGAGAGGAGGGGGAGGAGGTGTTGCACTGCTCATCAAAACCCAATGGAGATTAGATGAAATGGAAGAAATGGACAGAAATGAAGCAAGGAACTAAAAAGTAGGAACACTTCAGACTAGGGTCACAAGGTAGTGATTGCAATGATATACAACCCACCAGAGAATAGCAGAAGACCAAGAGACGTACAAGATGAGACCAACAGAACAATAGTGGACACACTAGCTGAGGTTGCCAGAAAGACCCATAGCTGCAGGGCAAAGTTACTAGTTATGGGTGATTTTGATCACAATAAGATTGACAGGGAGAACCTAGAGCCACATGGGGGACCAGAAACTTGGAGACCTAAGATTATGGAGGTGGTACTGGAAAACTTCGTGCATCAACATGACAGACACACTACCAGAGAGAGAGAGAGAGAGAGAGAGAGAGAGAGAGAGAGAGAGAGAGAGAGAGAGAGAGAGAGAGAAAGAGAGAGAGAGAATGTGGTCTTGAACTTCGAAAACATAGTAAAGTTAAAAGTGATAGTGAAGCAGCAAGGGCAGGACGGGAGAAGCCAAACTACAAAAGAGGGGACTACACAGACATGAATTTCCTGCATGAGGAAAGGGGACTGATGGGAAAAACAATAGATAAGAACATAAGAACATAAGAACATAAGAAAGGAGGAACACTGCAGCGGGCCTGTTGGCCCATACTAGGCAGGTCCTTTACAATTCATCCCACTAACAAACATTTGACCAACCCAATTTTCAATGCCACCCAAGAAACAAGCTCCGATGTGCAAGTCCCTCTCAAATCCAACCCCTCCCACTCATGTACTTATCCAACCTAAATTTGAAACTACCCAAAGTCCCAGCCTCAACAACCCAACTAGGCAGACTGTTCCACTCATCAACCACCCTATTTCCAAACCAATACTTTCCTATGTCCTTTCTAAATCTAAACTTATCTAATTTAAATCCATTACTGCTGGTTCTCTCTTGGAGAGATATCCTCAAGACCTTGTTAATATCCCCTTTATTAATACCTATCTTCCACTTGTGCACTTCGATCAGGTCTCCCCTCATTCTTCGTCTAACAAGTGAATGTAACTTAAGAGTCTTCAATCTTTCTTCATAAGGAAGATTTCTAATGCTATGTATTAATTTAGTCATCCTACGCTGAATGTTTTCTAACGAATTTATGTCCATTCTGTAATATAGAGACCAGAATTGAGCTGCATAATCTAGGTGAGGCCTTACTAATGATGTATAAAGCTGCAGTATGACCTCTGGACTTCTGTTGCTTACACTTCTTGATATAAATCCCAGTAATCTATTTGCCTTATTACGTACGCTTAGGCATTGCTGTCTTGGTTTAAGGTTGCTGCTTACCATAACCCCCAAGTCCTTTTCGCAATCTGTATGGCTAAGTTCTACATTATTTAACTTATAAGTGCTAGGGTTATGGACACTCCCGAGCTTCAGAACCTTGCATTTATCTACATTGAACTGCATCTGCCACTTTTCTGACCAAGAGTAGAGTTTGTCTAAATCCTCCTGAAGTTCCCTAACATCTACGTTTGAATCAATTATCCTACCTATCTTCGTGTCATCGGCGAATTTGCTCATATCACTAGTAATTCCTTCATCAAGATCATTGATATATATTATAAACAACAACGGGCCCAAGACTGATCCCTGTGGAACGCCACTTGTTACTGATCCCCACTCGGATTTAACCCCATTTATGGACACTCTCTGCTTCCTGTCTGTGAGCCATGATTCGATCCACGAGAGCACCCTTCCCCCAATGCCATGAGCTGCTACTTTCTTCAACAGTCTTTGGTGCGGAACTCTATCAAATGCCTTACTAAAATCTAAGTAAACAATATCAAATTCTTTATCGTGGTCAACAGCCTCAAAAGCTTTACTGAAGAAAGTTAATAAATTAGTTAGACAAGACCGGCCTCTTGTGAATCCATGCTGAGTATCATTAATCAAGCTATGCTTATCGAGATGGCTTCTTATAATCTCAGCTATAATTGACTTTAGTAATTTGCCTACAATTGAGGTCAGGCTTATTGGGCGGTAATTTGACGGTAACGACTTGTCCCCTATTTTAAAAATAGGAATTACATTAGCCATCTTCCACATATCAGACACTACACCTGTTTGAAGAGATAAATTAAAAATATTAGTTAATGGTTCACAGACTTCCATTTTGCATTCCTTAAGAACCCTTGAAAAAACCTCATCAGGACCCGGTGACTTATTTTGCTTCAGTCGGTCTATCTGCTTCACAACCATTTCACTAGTGACTGTGATGTTACATAATTTATCTTCTTCTGATCCACTATAAAAATTAATTACCGGAATATTATTAGTGTCTTCCTGTGTAAAAACCGAGAGAAAATAATTATTTAAAATCGAGCACATTTCATTCTCTTTGTCAGTAAGATGCCCATAGTTATTTTTAAGGGGACCTATCTTATCTCTGACTTTTGTTCTATATACCTGGAAAAAACTTTTTGGATTAGTTTTAGAATCCCTAGCAACTTTAATATCATTGTCCCTTTTAGCTTTTCTTATCCCCTTTTTAATGTCCCTCTTAATGTCAATATACTGATTCATAAGATGACCCTCGCCTCTTTTGATACGCCTATAAATTCCTTTCTTATGCCCTAGTAGATATTTCAGCCTATTATTCATCCATTTAGGGTCATTTCTATTTGATCTAATTTCCTTATAAGGGATAAACGTTCTTTGAGCAGCATGTATTGTGTTCAGAAAACTGTCATATTGATAGCTCTCTTCGTTACCCCAGTCAACAGATGATAAGTGTTCTCTAAGCCCATCGTAATCTAAGCGAAAATCTGGGACTGTTACTGAGTTATCCCTACTATCATACTTCCATTCAATTCTAAATGTAATTGATTTGTGGTCGCTAGCACCCAGTTCCTCTGAAACTTCTAAATTATTAACAAGGGATTCATTGTTTGCCAGAACTAAGTCAAGCAGGTTATTTCCCCTTGTAGGTTCTGTCACAAACTGCTTCAAAAAACAATCCTGAACTACTTCTAAGAAATCGTATGATTCTAAATTCCCAGTCAAGAAATTCCAATTAATATGACTAAAGTTAAAGTCTCCTAGAATTACTACATTATCGTGCCTTGTGGCCCTAACAATTTCCTCCCATAGTAGTCTCCCTTGGTCCCTATCTAAATTTGGGGGACGGTATATCACACCTAAAATTAATTTTTCATGCCCCTCTGAAAATTCTATCCAAACAGACTCTGTATGTGTTACTTCAGACTTAATACCCGTTTTTATGCAACAGTTCAAGCGATCTCGGACATACAATGCCACCCCACCCCCCTTCCCGATACTTCTATCTACTTGGAACAATTTAAAACCCTGAATGTGACATTCTGCAGGCATGTCCCGACTTTTTGAATTAAACCACGTCTCAGTAATGGCAAATACATCTATGTTACCTGCACTAGCAACTAGTCTCAACTCGTCCATCTTATTCCTAGCACTGCGACTATTTGTGTAATAAATTTTTAATGACCCTCCTCTCTCTTTACCCTTCCTGCTCCTTTCTATTATTCCACTAAACCTATTACTGTCCTTGTCAATTAGTGCCACTGGCTTTCCAATATCCACCTCATTTTGCCTATTACTAGTTCTCCTAGTACTCATGTTACTACCCTGCGACTTCACAGTTTTCCCGCCAAAACCCATACCACTAACTATTCCTAGTTTAAAGACCTAACAGCTCCCTCCACTGCGTTGGCCAGTACTCCCACCCCACACCTAGATAAGTGAACCCCATCCCTGGCATATATGTCATTTCTGCCATAGAAGAGGTCCCAGTTGTCAATGAATGTTACCGCATTTTCCTTACAGTATTTGTCTAGCCAGCAATTGACACCAATTGCTCTGGACAACCATTCATTTCCAACTCCTCTCCTTGCCAAAATGCCACATATGACAGGTTTCCCACCCTTCCTCCTAATTATCTCTATTGCTGACCTATACCTGCTAATCAGGTCCTCACTCCTACGTCTGCCAACATCGTTGCCTCCAGCACTGAGACAGATAATAGGATTGCTCCCATTACCTCTCATGATGTCATCCAGACGGCTAACAATATCCTTCATCCCAGCCCCAGGAAAACACACTCTCTGCCTCCTACTCCTATCCTTCAAACAGAATGCCCTATTCATGTACCTAATCTGGCTATCCCCAACAACAACAATGTTTTTACCTTCCTTGGCGTCGTCCGTCGTGATGCTCCGAGTAGTCGACTCACATTCGCCAGGTAGCATTACACCACTTGTAGAATTCGTCAAGACGTTCTCGATGGTCTTCGTTGGGGTTTCTAGGGATGTCTTACTCACGTCTGCCAATGCTTCTTTGGTGCTCGTTGTGGCATTCCCAGTAGAACACTCACATTCGTCAGGTAGCACCGAGAATGAGTTGGAAGTTTCCACGGTAGTCTTCTGGTTTCTCGTTGTTTCTGCCTCTCCAACCGTTTTCTTGATCTTCAGCTTGGTTCCATGTTGCCCGGCCACTGACCAAGCTCCCCTCTTAACCTGGGGACTCACAACAGAAGGAATACTACGAATCCTCTTGTTCTCCTCCGTTAATCGCCGTATCTCCATCTTAGCAACTCTGAGCTCTTCTCTCAGCTGCTGGTAAAGTTGCTCAAGAGAGGGCATCCTGGTACAGATTCACAGAGAGCACACAAACAGGTCTTCACAGAGCTAAGTACACGTCACCACAGAACTAAGTACACGTCACCACTGATGGAGTATGTGACCACAAAATGCAAGAACATATGAACATAAAGAAGGATCACTGCAACAGGCCTGTTGGCCCATACTAGGCAGGTCCTTTACAATCCATCCCACTAGCAAAACATTTGCCCAACCCAATTTTCAGTGCTACCCAAGAAATAAGCTCTGATAACTCTATCCACTCATTTGCAAGTCCCACTCAAATCCAACCCCTCTAACTCACATATTTATCCAACCTAAATTTGAAACTACTCAAAGTCCTAGCCTCAATAACCCAACTAGGCAGACTGTTCCACTCATCAACTACCCTATTTCCAAACCAATACTTTCCTATGTCCTTTCTAAATCTAAACTTGTCTAATTTAAATCTAATTTAAAATTTGCTAGACCTAGTCTTGTCAAATAAGGAAACACTCGTGAATAATCTGGAGATCACTGAAGAGCTTGGCGAAAGTGATCACAAATCCATCACTTTTAGCATTAACTGGGAATGCAAGAATAATGATAATACAGTGAACATCAAAATGGTATACAATACCGACAGGTTGTTAGGTAAGACACATATGCAACAGTTAGACAACTTTACTCCGAAACGTTTCGCCTACACAGTAGGCTTCTTCAGTCGAATACAGAAAATAGGCAGGAACAGTAGAGATGTGAAGACGATGTAATCAGTCCATCACCCTTGTACCTAACAACCTGTCGGTATTGTATACCATTTTGATGTTCATCTTGTCAGACACTGCAACACATGGCATCTTGGTACAGAAAACACCTTAGACAAGCTTTTCAAGTGACAAGTGTTGGATCTGAGAGGGACATGACCTCTCAGTGGTTACATTCTCACTACTACTACTACTACTACTACTCTGCACCTCTCCTTCCGACAGTATTTAAGTCTCCGCACTGTCGCTTGATCTTCAGATCTTCGAGCACAGAAAAGTTGATAGAAGCAGAAGATACTTTAAGGGTAACTTTAAGGGTGATGGACTGATTACATCGTCTTCAAGTATCTTCTGCTTCTATCAACTTTTCTGTACTCGACTGAAGAAGCCTACTGTGTAGGCGAAACGTTTCGAAATAAAGATACCTAACTGTTGCATATGTGTCTTACCTAACAGTATATACATTTGTAGATGAATGGTTCAGAGAACCGACATGTTGATAAATTAGACACATGTGCAACTCTTGGGTATCTTTATTGAGGAAACGTTTCGCCACACAGTGGCTTCATCAGTCCATACAAAGGAGAATCTTGAAGAACAGGAGGAGAATGAGGTAATCAGTCCCTCAACCTTGAGTCGATGTGGTCAGTCCATCAATCTTGAATAGAATACGGCATACGTGCTGAGAAGGAGCTTATAAACCGTTGGCAGGAGAGGTGAAGCAGTCATAGGTCGTGTAACATTTGTTCAATGTTGAAGTAGGTCGTGCCCAAGAATTAGGCAAGCGACCTACTTCAACAATGAACAAATGTTACACGACCTATGACTGCTTCACCTCTCCTGCCAACGGTTTATAAGCTCCTTCTCAGCACGTATGCCGTATTCTATTCAAGATTGATGGACTGACCACATCGACTCAAGGTTGAGGGACTGATTACCTCATTCTCCTCCTGTTCTTCAAGATTCTCCTTTGTATGGACTGATGAAGCCACTGTGTGGCGAAACGTTTCCTCAATAAAGATACCCAAGAGTTGCACATGTGTCTAATTTATCAGTATATACATTCCCCAGAGAGAAATTAGGTCTAATAATAACGATCCCAAATGGGTTAACAGGAGCCTAAAGCATCTATTAGGGGAGAAAAGGGGAATTTATAGGCGTATCAGAAGAGGAGAGGTTAACCTTACTGACCAATATGTTCAGCTTAAAAGAGAAGTAAAAATGGGGATTAAAAGGCTAAACGTGACTATGAAATTGGAGTTGCTAATGAATCGAAGACTAATCCAAAGGGGTTCTTTCAAGTGTATAGGACGAAGGTGAAGGAAAAAGTAGGACCTCTGAAAATTGGGAATGGACAGCTGACGGATAATGAACTGGAAATGTGTTCCTTATTTAATGACTATTTTTTGTCAGTTTTTACACAGGAAGATGTAAATGAGATTCCAGTAATTAACAATTATTTAGTTCCTGATGAATTTAAGTTAACTAATATTACTGTCACGAGGTACATGGTTATTAAACAGATAGACAAACTGAAGCAAAATAAGTCCCCAGGACCCGATGAGCTGTTTTTCAGGGTACTTAAGAAATGCAAGATGGAGCTTAGTCAGCCATTAACAAGTGTATTCACTGCGTCCATCCTTACCGGTGTTGTGCCAGAGTTGGAAGATGGCTAATATGGTTAGTATATTCAAATCAGGGGATAAGTCCACTCCTTCAAATTACCGTCCAATAAGCCTGACTTCTATAGTGGGCAAGTTATTAGAATCAATTATAGCTGACATTATCAGAAGTCATCTTGAAGAGCATAACTTGATAAATGAATCTCAGCATGGATTCACGAGAGGTCGTTCCTGCCTGACAAACTTACTGACGTTCTTCAATAGAACATTTGAGGCAGTTGACAGTGATAAGGAATATGATATTGTTTATTTGGATTTTAGTAAAGCCTTCGATAGAGTACCTCACAAGAGACTCTTAAGAAAAGTGGCAGCTCATGGTATAGGAGGTAAAGTTCTAGCATGGATTGAGGCATGGCTTACCAATAGAAAGCAGAGAGTTACCATTAATGGATTGAAATCTGAATGGGGATTAGTCACTAGTGGCGTTCCACAAGGATCAGTTTTAGGCCCTCCCTTGCTCATAATTTACATTAATGACCTTGATGAAGGGATTACGAGTGACATGAGTAAGTTTGCTGATGATACAAAGATAGGCCGTATAATTCACTCTGAGGAGGATATCAATGAACTCCAGGACGATTTGGACAAATTAATGTCTTGGTCAGAAAAATGGCAGATGAAGTTCAATGTGGATAAGTGTAAGGTACTTGCCCTTGGTAATGAAAATAACCCTCGAAGCTATAATCTAGGTGAAGTAGAGCTTGATCATACAGAATGTGAAATGGACTTGGGAGTCATGGTAAGCAGAAATCTAAAGCCAAGACAGCAGTGCCTTAGTGTGCGCAACAAGGCCAACAGATTACTTGGATTTATCTCAAGAAGTATAAGTAACAGAAGTCCAAAAGTTATTTTACAGCTCTATACATCACTAGTGAGGCCTCATTTAGATTATGCTGCTCAGTTTTGGTCCCCTTACTACAGGATGGATATAGACTCATTAGAGAACATACAGAGAAGAATGACTAAAATGATTTACTGTGTAAGGAACCTCCCGTATTGATAAATTAGACATGTGCAACTCTTGGGTATCTTTATTGAGAAAACGTTTCGCCACACAGTGGCTTCATCAGTCCATACAAAGGAGAATCTTGAAGAACAGGAGGAGAATGAGGTAATCAGTCCCTCAACCTTGAGTCGATGTGGTCAGTCCATCAATCTTGGTATTCTATTCAAGACTGATGGACTGACCACATCGACTCAAGGTTGAGGGACTGATTACCTCATTCTCCTCCTGTTCTTCAAGATTCTCCTTTGTATGGACTGATGAAGCCACTGTGTGGCGAAACGTTTCCTCAATAAAGATACCCAAGAGTTGCACATGTGTCTAATTTATCAACATGTCGGTTCTCTGAACCATTCATCTACAAACCTGTCAGACACTGCAACTTCATGGGATCTTAATACTTGGGAATTCTTCGCTTGCCTAATTCTTGGGTACGACCTACTTCAACATTGAACAAATGTTACACGACCTATGACTGCTACACCTCTCCTGCCAACGGTTTATAAGCTCCTTCTCAGCACGTATGCCGTATTCTATTCAAGATTGATGGACTGACCACATCGACTCAAGGTTGAGGGACTGATTACCTCATTCTCCTCCTGTTCTTCAAGATTCTCCTTTGTATGGACTGATGAAGCCACTGTGTGGCGAAACGTTTCCTCAATAAAGATACCCAAGAGTTGCACATGTGTCTAATTTATCAATATGTTCTTATTGCTGCGGGTTCTCTCTTGGAGAGATATCATTAAGACCTTATTAATATCCCCTTTATTAATACCCATCTTCCACTTATACACTTCGATCAGGTCTACCCTCATTCTTCGTCTAACAAGTGAATGTAATTTAAGAGTCTTCAATCTTTATTCATAAGGAAGATTTCTAATGCTATGTATTAATTTAGTCATTCTACGCTGAATGTTTTCTAACGAATTTATGTCCATTCTGTAATATGGAGACCAGAACTGACCTGCATAATCTAGGCGAGTCCTTAGTAATGATGTATAAAGCTGCAGTATGACCTCTGGACTTCTGTTTCTTACACTTCTTGATATAAATCCCAATAATCTATTTGCCTTGTTACGTACGTTTAGGCGAATTTGCTCACATCACTAGTAATACCCTCATCAAGGTCATTGATATATATTGTAAACAACAACGGGCCTAAGACTGATCCCTGTGGTACGCCACTTGTCACAGATCCCCACTCCGATTTAACCCCATTTAAGCATACTCTCTGCAGAGGCAGAGAAGTTCATAGCCAAGGGCAACAGAAAAAATTATTAGACCAAAACGAGCCCTTGGTTCACCCATAGGTGTTGAGATGCCAAAACTAAGTGCACAAGAGAATGAAGAAAGTATAGAAGGCAAAGGACCCACGATAAAAGGAGATCAGCCGAAAAGCCAGAAATGAATATTCATAAATAAGGAGGAAGGCCCAGCGGCAATACAAGAATGATTCAGCATCAAAATTCAAATCTGAACCAAAGCTGTTGTACAACCTATCAGGAGGAAAACAGCAGTCAAGGATCATGTAATCAGAATGAGGAAGGAAGGAGGGAAGATCACAAGAAATGGCAAAGAAGTATGTGAGGAGCTCAACATGAAATTCAAGGAAGTATTTTCAGTGGAGACAGAAAAGACTCCAGCAAACCGAGATGGAAGGGCACACCACCAAGTGCTGGACACATTACATACAACAAAGGAGGTGGTAAAGAGACTGCTAAGTGAGCTAGATATCAAAGGCGGTGGAACCAGACATCTCTCCATGGGTCCTGAGAGAGGGAGCAGTGGCACTATGTGTTCCACTAACAACAATCTTTATCACATCTATCGAAAAAAAAGCATCTACCCGAGGTGTGGAAGACGGCAAATGTAGTCTCAATGTTTAAAAAAGGAGACGGGCAAGTACCTTTAAACTACAGACCCGTGTCACTGACTTGCATAGTATGAAAAATCACGGTGAAGTTTATCAGAAGTGTAGTGGAGGACTTAGAGAGGAATGAGCTGATAAAAAATAACCAGCACGGTTTCAGGGAACGAAAATCCTGTGTCACAAACCTACTGGAATTTTACAAGGTGACAGAAGTTACAAATTGAGAGAGTGAGGGATGGGTAAACTGCATTTTCTTGGACTGCAAGAAGGCCTTCGACACAGTTCCATACAGAGGAGCAGGCAGGAATAACAGGAAAGGCATTGCAATGGTTCAAGGAACAGCTGACAAGAAGGAAACAACGAATAACGATAAATGACGAGGTGTCAGAGCTGACGCCTGTGACGAGCGGGGTTCCATAAGGGTCAGCCCTAGTGCCGGTGATGTTTCTAGTATATGTGAATGACATGACGAAAAGGGCGAATTCAGAGGTGTCCCTGTTTGCAGATGATATGAAGCAAATGTTCAGAACTCAAACGGATGAAGATCAGATGGATATGTACAGGCTGCAAGCCTGGTCCAGCAGCTGCTTCCTGGAGTTTAATCCCACAAAATGCAAAGTCTTGAGGAACATAGAAGGTGAAAGAAGACCATAACCTAGGGAGGCCAAAAACTGCAAACTTCACTCAAGGAAAAGAATCTTGGGGTGAATCTAATACCGAGGACATCTTCTGAGGCACACATGAATCAAATAGCTGCTGCAGCATATAGGCGCTTGGCAAACCTAATCATAGCGTTTCGATATTTGAGCAAGGAATCATTCAAGACTCTACACAGTGTATGTGAGGCCCATACTGGAGTATGCAGCACCAGTATGGAACCCACACCAGGTCAAGGACGTCAAGAAATTAGAGTGCAAAGGTTTGCAACAAAACTGGTCCCGGAGCTAAGGGGTATGTTCTACGAGGAGAGGTTAAGGCAAATAAACGTGAAGACACTGGAGGACAGGAAAGATAATGAGAACATGATAGCGCCGTATAAAATACTGAATGGAATTAACAGGTTGGATAGGGACAGGATGTTTCAGAGATGGGACACAGCAACAAAGGGACACAACTGGAAGTTGAAAACTCAGATGAGTCTGAGGAATGTTCAGCCAAGAGTTGATGTTTAACCTTAGAGTTGTCAGGAAGTGAAACATACTAAAGAGTGATGTAGTGGAGGCACTGTATATGCATAACTTAAGAAGAGACACTACAAAGCTCATTGAACAGGGAGAGAGTGGACCTAGTAGTGTCCAGCGAGTAGGCGGGGTCAGGAGCTGTGACTCGACCCCTGCAACCACACACATACAAACAGACACACACAAACACACACACGCACGCGCACACAAACACGTATTCACCTTGAGTAGTTCGGACATCGAGGATATCATGTATGAAAGGCCCCTGGGAGCTAGTGATCATGTGGTTCTGTGCTTCGACTACATAGTTGAGCTCCAAGTGGAGAGAGTAGCAGGAATAGGGTGGGAAAAACCAAACTACAAAAGGGGGAACTACTCAGGTATGAGGAACTTCCTGCAAGACATTCAGTGGGAGAGGGAACTGACAGGAAAACCAGTACAAGAAATGGACTCTGTGGCAACAAAATGAAAGGAGGCAGAGGAGAGGTTTGTTCCCAAGGGAAACAGAAATAATGGGAAGAACAGAACGAGTCCTTGGTTCACCCAAAGGTGTAGGGAGGCAAAAACTAGGTGTACTAGAGAATGGAAAAGGTACAGAAGACAGAGAACTCGGGAAAACAAAGAGCTTAGCCGAAGAGCCAGAAACGAATATGCACAGATAAGAATGGAGGCTCAGCGACAATATGAAAATGACATAGCATCGAAAGTCAAGACTGACCCGAAGCTGTTGTACAGCCACATCAGGAGGAAAACAACAGTCAAGGACCAGGTAATCAGACTGAGGATGGATGATGGGGAATTCACAAGAAACGACCGGGAGGTATGTCAGGAGCTCAACACGAAATTTAAAGAAGTATTTACAGTGGAAACCAGTAGGACTCCAGGATATCAGAACAGGGGGGTACACCAGCAAGTGCTGGATGAGGTACATATAACCAAGGAGGAGGTGAAGAAGCTGCTATGCGAACTTGACACCTCAAAGGCGGTGGGACCAGACAACATCTCTCCGTGGGTCCTTAAAGAGGGAGCAGAGATATTGTGTGTACCATTAACAAAGATCTTCAACACATCATTTGAAACTGGGCAACTCCCTGGGGTATGGAAGATGGCAAATGTAGTCCCAATTTTTAAAAAGGGAGACAGACATGAGGCACTAAACTACAGACCTGTATCACTAACGTGAATAGTATGCAAGGTCATGGAGAAGATCATCAGGAGGAGAGTGGTGGAGCACCTGGAAAGAAACAAGTGTATAATTGACAACCAGCACGGTTTCAGGGAAGGAAAATCCTGTGTCACAAACCTACTAGAGTTTTATGACAAGGTGACAGAAGTAAGACAAGAGAGAGGGGTGGATCGACTGCATTTTTTTGGACTGCAAGAAGGCCTTCGACACAGTTCCTCACAAGAGGTTACTGCAAAAGCTAGAGGATCAGGCACATATAACAGGATAGGCACTGCAATGGATCAGAGAATACCTGACAGAGAGACAACAACGAGTCATGGTACGTGACGAGGTGTCAGAGTGGGCGCCTGTGACAAGCGGGGTTCCACAGGGGTCAGTCCTAGGACCTGTGCTGTTCTTGGTATATGTGAACGACATAACGGAAGGGATAGACTCAGAAGTGTCCTTGTTTGCAGATGATGTGAAGTTAATGAGAAGAATCAAATCGGATGTGGATCAGGCAGGACTACAAAGAAACCTGGACAGGCTACAAGCCTGGTCCAGCAACTGGCTCCTTGAGTTTAACCCTGCCAAATGCAAAGTCATGAAGATTGGGGAAGGACAAAGAAGACCGTAGACACAATATAGTTTAGATGGCCAAAGACTGCAAACCTCACTCAAGGAAAAAGATCTGGGGGTGAGTATAACATCGAGCATATCTCCTGAGGCGCACATCAATCAGATAACTGCTGCAGCATACGGGCGCCTGGCAAACCTACGGATAGCGTTCCGATACCTCGGTAAGGATTCGTTCAAGACTCTGTATACCATTTACGTCAGGCCCATACTGGAGTATGCAGCACCAGTTTGGAATCCACACCTAGTCAAGCACGTCAAGAAATTAGAGAAAGTGCAAAGGTTTGCAACAAGATTAGTCCCAGAGCTACGGGGATTGTCCTACGAAAAAAGGTTGAGGGAAATCGGCCTGACGACACTGGAGGACAGGAGGGTTAGGGGAGACATGATAACGACATATAAAATACTGCACGGAATAGACTAGGTGGACAAAGACGTGATGTTCCAGAGAAGGGACAGAAACAGGGGGTCACAATTGGAAGTTGAAGACTCGGATGAATCAAAGGGATTTTAGGAAGTATTTCTTCAGTCATAGAGTTGTCAGGCCGTGAAATAGCCTAGAAAGTGACGTAGTGGAGCCGGGAACCATACATAGTTTTAAGGCGAGGTTTGATAAAGCTCATGGAGCAGGGAGAGAGAGGACCTAGTAGCAATCAGCGAAGAGGCGGGGCCAGGAGCTATGAGTCGACCCCTGCAACCACAAATAGGTGAGTACAAATAGGTGAGTACTCAAACACACTATCGACAAGTTGCAATCAGTAATTTACATAACGAGTTACATTATCCTCTCAAAGAAATTAAGTTATTTAATTTTTAACCTTCCCGTGTTATTTAAGCTCCATTGTGCAATAAAGATTCCCTCGTTTATTGAACATAATCTTTTAATTTTAAAAATAAATATACAGAGAAAATATCGGAATCAGTATCAACCGAAAATTGAGTATCGGTATCGATATCGGCAAAAATTTTGGAATTGTCCCACCCTTTGAAATTACCTCATAACAGAGACTCGCGTTTCCAAAATACATTTTTAGGCAACTGAGAGAAGATGAAGAGTTTTTTTTTTTTTTTTTTTTTTTTTGCAGAGTTGAGAAAGTGGATCGAACTAGTGTAGGAGATGTGAAGGATGGTGGAGGGGCGATGGAGGGTTGATTGAAGAGAGTTAGAGAAGTGCTGGATGAGTGGTAGAGTGGATGACCTCTAATAAACGCACGATATTCTATTAGTACTGACCCTGGAACTGAAATATTTACATATATCATAACTGTGATTTTTGCTGTTTTATCAATTTATAATTTTAAATATAAAATAATATATTCTACACTGGATAATCATAGTATCAACAGAGCAGCAATTAGTCCCTCATTAATGCAGTTGGAGTTACACAGAGGCATTAGGGCTTTTGCTTGTCTAGTCGTAATAACAGAGGAACTGGGGCCTCACCCGCTTGTCTATTTGTAGTAACATAGCGTTCTAGGGGCCCTCAACCTATACAGTTGTGTTAATACAAAGGTATTAGGAGCCTATGTTGGTCATGTTAAAATAACAGTGGCATTGGAGGCCCCCCGCTTGCCCAGTTATAGTAACACAGCGGCCGAAGGAGGAAGATCATACTTGTCTAGATGTAGTTAGTGTCCACAAGGCCCTCCACCTAAATAGTTCGTTTCGCACAGCTGCTCTCTGACCACTGCTTTAATTAACAGCGACAGTGAATGTTCCATCTTCTTGATTTGTAGTAACACGTAGGCCTTGGAGGCCCTGCTTGTCTAATTTTAGGAACAGCGGTACTGGAGACTCCGCTTATCAAGTTGTAGTAACACAAGGGTCTTGCCTTACTTATCTAGCTGAAGGAAGCAGTAGTAATCATAGAGGTTACCGCTTGCCTAGTTTTATTAACACTGCTTCTTTGGGGAAGCCCTTCCTTCTCTGACTGTAGCAGCAGTGACATGGGAGGTCCCCGTCTGTCTAGATGCAGTACCACAGCAGCCTTGTGGACCATATTTTTCCACTTGTAGGGATACAGTTGGCTTGGAAGCTCCTGCTTCTTTAGCTCCAATAAACAAGCAAAACAACCTCTGAGTACTCGTAGTATTTATTCGTAGTAAGATCAGCTCAGTAGTCCTGCAGGGTCCCACTTGTGGCAGTAACACTGAAAATGTGGGGTCTATGTTCGTCAGTCGGAGCAAGCGGCGGCCTCCGCTTGTGTAATTATAGTAATATAGGTGCCTGGGCCCGTTATTTTTCTAGTTGCAATAAACACAGGGGCTTTAGGGGCCTGCATTTTTAGTTATACTAACAAAAACAAAAATGTTCCTTGATTTTCAAGCTGAAGTTACCCTGGAAGCACATACGTTTTAGTGTGAATAGCTTTGGGGGCTCCTGCTGGTTTTCTTACATTAATATGACAGCTTTGGGGCACCTGATTATCTAGTTATAGTAACACGAACATAGTTGCCTTAGGGCCCCATTCATAGTTATTAACTGTAAGAAGAGAAACAATCATCTGGGGCCCAACCTGTGTAACTTCAGAAGTATAGATGTAGCACCCTTGAGGGTTTTCCCTAATGTAATTATAGTAACTGTGCTACAGTGATGTGAACAGGGAAATTCCCTGTGGCTCATTACTTCAGAGGATATTTCGTGGAATCCAGACTGGAGGTCACATATTGCTTAGATTAAAATAAACAAATTTAGGTACGCTATATCCAGCCATAGTCTGCAAACTTAGATTTCTTAATAATTATAACTGAATAGGGCAGGAGCCAGAATTTCTATACTTGGGACTTTTAGGTGGCCCGTTGGTTAAAGCTCCCGCCTCACACACGGAGGGCCCGGGTTCGTTTCCCGAGGGTGGAAACATTTCGACGCGTTTCCTTACACCTGTTGTCCTGTTCACCTAGCAGCAAATAGGTGTTAGTCGACTGGTGTGGGTCGCATCCTGGGGGACAAGATTAAGGACCCCAGTCCTAGATGACGCACTGACTGTCTTGGGCTATCCTGGGTGGCTAGCCCTCCGGGGTTAAAAATCCTTAGAAAATCTTATCTCATCTAGTTAGGAGACTTGTACTGAAGCAACGTTACTGTTTTTATTTGGTGAGCTTTGGGGATTGTAAGAATTTGGGAATTGAAAGCCACCATACCCACGTGGTACAGTCCCTGCAAATGGATAATTACCGATATACCGTCATCAACCAGTATATCAACAGTAGAACCAGACATTTCAATTACCTATTATACGATCTATTACCTGCAAGTCGTCAGTGATACTACGCAGAGCAGCGTCGTGGTAAACGACGATTTTCTGCTTTAGGTTATTAGTTATATTTGACTGGTCAGGTACCTGATTTACAGCACGTAAGTTATCAGTGACTATAGTAAGAACATTGTGACTTTTAGCTTGCTTGTAAGATAGGTCATCAGGACACCTGATGAACGATTTCCAGCTTATAAGGTATCAGCGGCACTAGACAGGTCAGGTATCTGGTATTCGAAATTCAGTCTGTACAACAATTAACCCGCATATAGAAGAGAGGAGCTTACGACGACGTTTTGGTCCGACTCGGATCAGTTACAAAGTCGGACCGAAACGTCGTCGTAAGTTCCACTCTCCTATATGCGTGTTATTTGTTGCATTGTTCCAGTCACGGTATTTTGCCTTTTTTGTTATTCAGTCTGTAAGTTATCAGCGTCAGTAGAATGAACAAATATTGTTCAGTTACTGCCAGTTACATTATATAATAGCACAGCTGTTATATGTTATTAAATGCTAAATAATATAATTTTTACATTTTATGATTTATATCAAGGTCAAAAATTTCCATGTTACTTAAAATAATGTGAAACAAAGTTCCAAGTCCCTGAGTTCATTCAAATTCGTTTTAAAACGTATTTCCTGGACGTCTTCTTCCCTCAGGTAATTCCAAAGCATATTACCATTTATATTGGCGTTGTTACCACTATTATCTCTGACTTACACGCCAATTTCTCGCTCGCAAACCAATATCTCCCCAAGACACACGTTGGCACATACACCAGTCTCTCCCAAACACACAACAATCTCTCGCTCACACACTTACAGACTTACACACACACACACTTACACACACACACACACACACACACACACACACACACACACACACACACACACACACTTGCACGTACATCAGTCTTTTGCTCACACACATTCGCTCACATACACACACGCTCCTCCCGGACTACCTACCTGGAGTCTACCTGGATGATATTCCGGGGATCATCGCCCCCGCGGCCCGGGCCACGACCAGGTCTTCCGGTGGATCAGGGCCTGACCAACCAGGCTGTTACTGCTGGTCGCACATAGTCCATCGTACTAAGCACAGCCCGGCTGATCCGGCACCGACTTTAAGTATCCGTCCAGCTCCCTGTTAAGACAGCCAGGGGCCTATTCGTAATTCCCCTTATGCTTGGTGGGAGGCTGTTGAACAGTCTTGGGCCCCGGACATGTACCAATAGCGCCTCTACTTTTCACTTGGGGATATTTTGCATGGCCTGCCCAGTCTTTTACTTTCGTAGGGATTGATTTCTGTGTTCACACACGCTCGCCCACACACCAATTTCATGCTCATCTCACACAACTTTTTTGATTTCGAGCGTTCACCCACACTTCTAGCACACACATATTCGCTCACATTCCACTTTCGTATAACATACACATGTACACTCTGGTGGCCTGGTGGTTAACGCTCTCGCTTCACACGGTGAGGGCCTGGGTTCGATTCCCAGAGTAGAAACATTGGACGTGTTTCTTTCCACCTGTTGTCTATGTTCCCCATCAGTAAAATGGGTACCTGGGTGTTAGTCAACTGGTGTGGGTCGCATCCTGGGACACTGATCTAAGGAGGCCTGGTCACAGACCGGGCCGCGGGGGCGTTGACCCCCGGAACTCTCTCCAGGTAAACTCTCTCCAGGTAAACACTCACGAATCTATGGCTCATCCGTGCTGACTCACACCTAATCTCTTACTCAGTACCCAAATTCATGCTCAAACACTCGCTCCCACACACTCATTAAAACATCTGTATGTAATTTACGCCATTATGAAGAGAAGGGAATGTTCAGGACAGAGTTCGTAACTGGTCACAGAGTCGGAAACAGAGGCTGCACCTCTCAAATAAGAAGAAAGATCTATGGGTAACCATTCTACCAATCATATCGCCTCACGCTAGTCTCACATGAGTAGTGTCTTCTGGGATTTTTGAGTTAAACATTTTTAGATCATTTATGAATCTCAAAAAAAAAAAAAAATCATTAAAGTCTTTATATTCAACTTAAGTAAGGTATTCCTTGGATTATGAAGCACTAGCGAGGATCCCCCTCACTAGCGAGGATCCCCCTCACTAGCGAGGATCCCCCTCACTAGCGAGGATCCCCCTCACTAGCGAGGATCCCCCTCACTAGCGAGGATCCCCCTCACTAGCGAGGATCCTTCTCACTAGCGAGGATCCCCCTCACAAGCGAGGATCCCCCTCACAAGCGAGGATCCCCCTCACTAGCGAGGATCCCCCTCACTAGCGAGGATCCCCCTCACTAGCGAGGATCCCCCTCACTAGCGAGGATCCCCCTCACTAGCGAGGATCCCCCTCACTAGCGAGGATCCCCCTCACTAGCGAGGATCCCCCTCACTAGCGAGGATCCCCCTCACTAGCGAGGATCCCCCTCACTAGCGAGGATCCCCCTCACTAGCGAGGATCCCCCTCACTAGCGAGGATCCCCCTCACTAGCGAGGATCCCCCTCACTAGCGAGGATCCCCCTCACTAGCGAGGATCCCCCTCACTAGCGAGGATCCCCCTCACTAGCGAGGATCCCCCTCACTAGCGAGGATCCCCCTCACTAGCGAGGATCCCCCTCACTAGCGAGGATCCCCCTCACTAGCGAGGATCCCCCTCACTAGCGAGGATCCCCCTCACTAGCGAGGATCCCCCTCACTAGCGAGGATCCCCCTCACTAGCGAGGATCCCATTCACTAGAGAGGATCACCCTCACTAGAGAGGATCACCCTCACTAGCGAGGATCCCCCTCACTAGAGAGGATCCTTCTCACTAGCGAGGATCACCCTCACTAGCGAGGATCCCCCTCACTAGAGAGGATCCTTCTCACTAGCGAGGATCACCCTCACTAGCGAGGATCCCCCTCACTAGAGAGGATCCTTCTCACTAGCGAGGATCCCCCTCACTAGCGAGGATCCCCCTCACTAGCGAGGATCCCCCTCACTAGCGAGGATCCCCCTCACTAGCGAGGATCCCCCTCACTAGCGAGGATCCCCCTCACTAGCGAGGATCCCCCTCACTAGCGAGGATCCCCCTCACTAGCGAGGATCCCCCTCACTAGCGAGGATCCCCCTCACTAGCGAGGATCCCCCTCACTAGCGAGGATCCCCCTCACTAGCGAGGATCCCCCTCACTAGCGAGGATCCCCCTCACTAGCGAGGATCCCCCTCACTAGCGAGGATCCCCCTCACTAGCGAGGATCCCCCTCACTAGCGAGGATCCCCCTCACTAGCGAGGATCCCCCTCACTAGCGAGGATCCCCCTCACTAGCGAGGATCCCCCTTACTAGCGAGGATCCCCCTCACTAGCGAGGATCCCCCTCACTAGCGAGGATCCCCCTCACTAGCGAGGATCCCCCTCACTAGCGAGGATCCCCCTCACTAGCGAGGATCCCATTCACTAGAGAGGATCACCCTCACTAGAGAGGATCACCCTCACTAGCGAGGATCCCCCTCACTAGAGAGGATCCTTCTCACTAGCGAGGATCACCCTCACTAGCGAGGATCCCCCTCACTAGAGAGGATCCTTCTCACTAGCGAGGATCACCCTCACTAGCGAGGATCCCCCTCACTAGAGAGGATCCTTCTCACTAGCGAGGATCCCCCTCACTAGAGAGGATCACCCTCACTAGTGAGGATCCCCCTCACTAGAGAGGATCACCCTCACTAGAGAGGATCCCCCTCACTAGAGAGGATCACCCTCACTAGAGAGGATCCCCCTCACTAGAGAGGATCCCCCTCACTAGAGAATATCACCCTCACTAGAGAGGATCACCCTCACTAGCGAGGATCCCCCTCACTAGAGAGGATCACCCTCACTAGAGAGGATCCCCCTCACTAGCGAGGATCCCCCTCACTAGAGAGGATCCTTCTCACTAGCGAGGATCACCCTCACTAGCGAGGATCCCCCTCACTAGAGAGGATCCTTCTCACTAGCGAGGATCCCCCTCACTAGCGAGGATCCCCCTCACTAGAGAGGATCCTTCTCACTAGCGAGGATCACCCTCACTAGCGAGGATCACTTTCACTAGCGAGGATCACCCTCACTAGCGAGGATCCTCTTTACTAGCGAGGATCCCCCTCACTAGCTAGGATTCCCTCACTAGCTAGGATCCCCTTCACTAGCGAGGATCCCCCTCACTAGCTAGGATCCCCCTCACTAGCGAGAATCCCCCTCACTAGCGAGGATCCCCCTCACTAGCGAGGATCCCCCTCACTAGCGAGGATCCCCCTCACTAGCGAGGATCCCCCTCACTAGCGAGGATCCCCCTCACTAGTGAGGATCCCCCTAACTAGCGAGGATCCCCCTCACTAGCGAGGATCCCCCTCACTAGCGAGGATCCCCCTCACTAGCGAGGATCCCCCTCACTAGCGAGGATCCCCCTCACTAGCGAGGATCCCCCTCACTAGCGAGGATCCCCCTCACTAGTGAGGATCCCCCTCACTAGCGAGGATCCCCCTCACTAGCGAGGATCCCCCTCATTAGCGAGGATCCCCCTCACTAGCGAGGAAACCCCACACTCGATAAAGCATCATCACTCATAGCTTACAAAGCTAGTAAGAGTGACAGAATGAGGCAGCTATTTGGCCCACATAAAGGGTTTTATCAGCAATAAAAGCGCTAAACCGACAATGGTCAAACTGCGCTGAGGGGCAGAAAATAATGCTGAGGCTATAAACAGCTAGGTGGAGAGGGGATCAGAGGTGAGGGAAGAAAAGGGCTTGATGGGGTGCTAAGGGCTGTGTGTCAAGTTCGTACAGAAAGCAGTTGCTGACAAAAAGTCAAAAAGTGATCGTAAGTCAAGGGCAGGGCCATCTGCAAGAAGGGAAGACAAGGCAAGTGTGGTTGGGCTGTGGCGGCGTTGGAGGTGTATCCTGCGAGCTCGCTGGTAAACCGGGCAATTGACATGAAAGTGAAGAACCGAAATAGGGACCGAACAAACCTCACAGAGAGAAGTAGGGTGCCACTCCATGAGATACCCATGGGTAAGGAGAGCATGGTCAATGCGGAGCCGGGAGAGCGCAGTCTCCCGTCTCCGCAACGGTGGTACGAAGATGGCCACAAACCTAAAAGCGGTTTAATAAAGTGCAATTTATTATGGTGCATGCCCTACCACCGTTGTTGCCAAAGGCTTCGAAGACGGGCAAAGATGACTGGAAAATAATCTCTGAACAGAATACCTATATACGAAACCGGAAGCTCATGTACTGCTGACCGTGCAGCATCATCCGCCTGTTCATTGCCATGCACATCAACGTGTCCAGGGACCCAAGAGAAAACGACGTCTTTATTTTTGCTAGCTCCACGGTGCAATCATAATTGAATACGAAGGACTAATGGATGAAGGGAATCAAATTGTTTAATGGCTTGTAAAGTACTGAGGGAATCTGAAATGATCACAAACGTCGAAGGAGACATATATAATAGGAAGAAGCGCTGAAGACTGCATGCAACTCGGCAGTAAAAATACTAGTTGAGTCTAAAAAATGACCTCGGACCACATCGTCAGGGAATACTACTGTGAGCCCAACACCTTCAGAAGATTTAGAACTATCTGTATAAACAGCGACGGCATGAGCATGTGATCGGAAGTGATCGAGAAAAAGAGCGAGAAGCAGTCGTAGGTAGGAGAGCTTCGGTGCACGGTAGTAGGGAAGAACAGACACGAACCGAAGGAATTTCCCAAGGGGGTACGGAAAAGGTAGACGCTAATTGAACATACAAGGGAGGCAACTGGAGAGAAGACCGGAGTGAGTGAAGATGAAGAGGAAACGGTCGGAGTAGGCAGGGGCGCCGATCAAACAATGGGCTTCTACTAACGTCTGAGACCAACCTATACACAAATGGAACACGAAGGTCGTGAGAGCAGACAATGAGCATCACGACGATCAGGTAAGGAAGGAACATTCGCCTCTGCATAGAGACTTTCAACAGGGGATGAAAGAAAGGCACCAAGGCATAAACGTAGACCTTGATCTAACTTGGAAAGAGTTTGTAGATGAATGGTTCAGAGAACCGACATGTTGATAAATTAGACACATGTGCAACTCTTGGGTATCTTTATTGAGGAAACGTTTCGCCACACAGTGGCTTCATCAGTCCATACATAGGAGAAACTTGAAGAACAGGAGGAGAATGAGGTAATCAGTCCCTCAACCTTGAGTCGATGTGTTCAGTCCATCAAGATTGATGGACTGAACACATCGACTCAAGGTTGAGGGACTGATTACCTCATTCTCCTCCTGTTCTTCAAGTTTCTCCTATGTATGGACTGATGAAGCCACTGTGTGGCGAAACGTTTCCTCAATAAAGATACCCAAGAGTTGCACATGTGTCTTGGAAAGAGTTGTAGGTGAAGCTGCAGAAGAGACTTGGTCGCCATAATCCAGCTTGCACAATTATTATTATTATTATTATTATCAAAAAGAAGAGCTAAACCACCAGCTTGCACAAGATTAGGGTGGAATGCAACTGGAGGAGAGTTCGGCGATCTGCTCCCCATGAACGATGTGCAAGAATATTAAGGAGATTCAACTGACCATTGCAAGCTGCCCACAAAGAGGAAATGTGAGGTTTCCATGTCAACCGGCGATCGAAGAGAAGGCCAAGAAACTTGACAGTATCACATTCTGGAATATGCGAGCCATGTAAGTACAATGGAATATCTGGGATAAGAGGACGTCTAGTGAAGGTAAAGAAATGGGTTTTCGTACTAGAGAAGTGGTCCAATGGGAAACTCGATCAGTCGCATCTTGAAGGGAGGCTGCTTCCAGGTGACAGTCAGCGCCTGAGTAAATTACAGCGAAGTCATCCACAAAGTGACGACCAAATATGCAAAGGGAGAACGGAAAGTAGGTCATTTATAGATAAGAGAAAAAGGGTAGTGCTAAGGACACAACTTTGTGGGATTCCCTTGGCTTGTATGAAGTCTGAGGAAAGCAAAGCGCCAACACGGACACGAAAATATCTTTCAGATAAGAAATCAGCAAGGAACGTTAGTAAATTACTGTGGAGGCCTAAGGAGTGGGCTTGAGCTAAAATGTTGTACCTCCAAGTGGTGTCATATGCCTTTTCAAAATCAAGAGAGATTGCTAGGATGGAGTGTTTGTTAGCAAAGGCATTTCACACATACGTATCTACGTGGAGCAAGGGGTCCAAAGTAGAGCGGTTGTTGCGAAAGCCATATTGGTGAGGGGAAAGACTATTGAGACTCCAAGAACCATTTCAGACATCTATTCACCAATCGTTCCATCACCTTGCAGACTACACTGGTCAGGACAATGGGACGATAAAGAGAGGTATCAAGCCCCGAGGTGCCTGGTTTGCAAGATAGTAGTACAAGAGCAGATTTCTATTGTTGAGGGAGAACCCCTCACTCCCAAATAAGATTGAAAAGACGCAAAAGGACTGTAAGGGCCGTAGAATGCAGATGTTGTAGCATACTGATATGAATATCATCAGGTCCAGCTGCCGATGACTGGTAAGCAGAAAACGTGGACTCTAGCTCTAGAGGAATGCTAGGTACGTTATACGGCTCCATTCCATTAGAGGAGACATCCAAGGCTAATTCCTCCTTGGTAGACTTAGATGCAAGAAATGAGGGATAAAGGTAAAGCCGGTGGGAGACGTGAACACGATAGTTCCTGATTTCCGTGGCAACTTCAAGAGGTTTCGCAACACTAACACCAGCAACCCGCAAAACGGGAGCTGGGCCCGGAGTGTACTAGCCACACAACTTCCGTACCTTCTTCCAAACCGCACACATAGGAGAATACGAGGTAATGGTAAACACATAGTTTTGCCAACAAGTGCATTTAGCGTTGCGTATGACGCGGTGAGCAACTGCCCTTGCCTGCTAAAAATCCAAACGATGATCTGAGGTTCACTTATATCGATAACTGCCCCACGCAGCCAGCACGTTTCAAACGCACTGCATGGGCACACGCCGGAGACCACCAAGGCACGCATGTCTGAGAATGCCTGCCTGATGTTTGAGGAACAGAAGGTGACACCCCAGTCCAAACTAAGGCCGAGAACTGGTGCACCAGTTCATCAATAGAAAACGAAAGAGGGTCCCTACAAAAGGTGGTAAGATTTGAGCAGAAGTCCTCATTTGCTCATGCAGATTGCCAATGAGGGCTACGAGGCAGTCGGGAATACATAGTAGAAGTAAGAATAATAGCATCTGTATTTAAAACATGAGGAAAATGAGAAGCGAGAAGTCTCTTCAACTGATCACCACGAGAGTCACAGTGGGACCCTCTCCAAAGATGATGGTGAGCTTTAAAATCAAGATGGGAAGCGGTAAAGAAGACATCAAAACCACAATATCTGAGATACAGACTGCACGGGAGGGCCAAAGATAAGAGAGCAAACTGACTCACAAAATCGTAATGACTGCAAACAAACCATACCATGGGTGGGGTTTGAACCCGCGATCAGAGTCTCAAAAATTCAGACCGTCGTGTTAGCCACTGGGCCAGCTAGCTTCAATAAGATTTATCTAACTAGGTATATTTCTACACCATAGGAAGGTTAGCATAGGTACCACTGTGAGTCTCTGATCGCGGGTTCAAACCCCACCCATGGTATGGTTTGTTTTTTTAGAGCAAACTGTATACCATCTACATAAATAAATACGAGCTGCAGTAATGCAGCAGAGAATGAACAAAAACTTATTGATACGGTATACCAATGCACACAAGAAGTGATCTTTCATTATATGATTCATCAGGAAAAGGATCAGAAGAATGTAACAACACACAGCCCGAAACCGGACGAATAACAGGTGATCGAATTTTGTTGGGTAACTCGACACATATAGGGGAAAACTGGGAAAGCAACACTTGGAGCTCTCCCTGATGACCCCTAAGGGCCACAAATATTCCACTGTAAATAAGACATTATTCACAAAGACAGGTATGCCATCAATAAGAAGTGATAAAATCTATGGGCTATTAGGGTCAGTGAGGTCAACCTGTGGGGGCAACGGTAAGCGTGTAAGGAGGAATCAGAATGCTGCAAAGGAAATTATTGCGAGGGTCGTGGAAAGGAAGGGGTAGGAGGAGGCATTGGTGTCCATCGAGGGTTTCGTCTCCGCCAAGTGTCTCAGCAGATATGGAAGATGCTGATACCATGATTTCAGAGACAGGTGAGGTAGAGCAAGTAGAGATCAGGGTGACTATGGAGGGAACCAAAGAGGTCTGAAAGGAGCGGGGAGTATGAACCTGGAGAGATGCACTGCAGGGGGCAGAAGAGTACTGCAGTAGAACAGGAGAGGAAGGAGGTTGGAAGGTAACTAGAGAAGAAGACTGGAGAGGAACAGGATAAGAGGGGACTACACGAGAGGGGTGAACCTTCACCTTCGTGTGAGAGCTAGAAAGGGGGTGAGAACTAGGCACCAAGGTAGAAGATAGATTCAGCTTCACAGGTGATAGGTACGAAGAAAGTGTAGGCTTGCGAGGTCTTCTTAGATTGAGAAACTAGTGAGCGAGATGAAGTAGAAGTAGGAACAGGTATGGAGGTAGGAGTTTCAGAAGGTAAAACCACATAAGAATTAGAAACGGGGGTAGCAGAGCTGGTAGGCGGGAGGACCGTCAAGGTTGGAGGTCTCCAAGCTACTCGAGCATTCAAATGGTATAAAATACCGACAGGTTGTTAGGTAAGACACATATGCAACAGTTAGGTATCTTTATTTCGAAACGTTTCGCCTACACAGTAGGATTCTTCGCCTACTGTGTAGGCGAAACGTTTCGAAATAAAGATACCTAACTGTTGCATATGTGTCTTACCTAACAAGCTACTCGAGAATAAGCAACACGAGGAAGATTTCCCTGAAAGCAGAGCTGAGAGACAGCCATAGCATAAGGCCTTTACTCTCCTTGAGATAATGAATTTCTCTTTCATTATGATAGACTCGACAACAGCGTGAAAAAGAAGGATGAGATTCACTGCAATCAAGACAAGTGGGGGGAAGACTGCAAGATGTATTGGCATGATCTGTGGCATCGCAGACCAGGCACTCTGCCACAGATCTGCAGTATTTAGTGGGATGTCCCAATTACGATACTGTTGGGGAGTAGGGACTACTCCATGGACCTCTTGGCGATGGCCTGCAGTATAAACGGAGGATGGGAGTTCACAGGCAGTCGAAGGTTAAGTGGGCAATGTTACTGGGAAAGCACTTCCCCTCACAAGCGGGAAGGACGTATGTATCCACTTTGAGAATAGGAAGGTCCTGATGGGCTAATTGCTCTAAAATATCGCTGCAAGACAGAAAATCACTCTGTATAATGGTTTACGGTAAAACCACCATACCAGTGCAAGAACTGAGAGTAGCGTGCTTATGAACAATGATTGGAATGTTATCAATGGAAGTTATATGGGAAAGATCATGATACTGTTCTGAATTCTGAACTGTAATGACACGCATACCGCTTCGAAGAGTGTGAGAGGATGTATTTTGGCCAGCGTGTGGTAAAAGAGCTTTGCAATAATATGATCAGAAAGACAATCAGTTGGAGATGTCAGTTGCAGGGAAAAACAATTATTCTGTGTACTTATCAACATGGTGTGCCAAGGAAGTGGGTGTAGCGTAGGTCCTTTTTGGGTAGACATCGAAGAACTGTCGTCAGTAGCTGGTCTGGAACGTTTAGAAGTAGTACCGTTGGCAGTCCGACCCTAGGGAGGTGGGCGATCCAAAAACCACAAAACCGTATTCAGAGAAGCTAGACTCATTGTTAAAGGCATGCAAAAGGCAGAGGCATTAACAGAAACAGGTGGTGATTCAGCATCTGGAGCAGGTGACGAAAGCGTCACCAGCTCCAGAGTCTAGGGAATGGTCCAATAATGAAGCCAGGTCAAAACAGTATATGGGAACAGAAAGAGGTCTGGGAGGAGGAGGGTTATCACAGAACGAAGACTTCATGATAGTGGTGCTCTTTTCTTGTTACTTCAAAGAATAAAAAAAAGAAGGAAAGAGAAAAAAGAGAGACAGCAGAGGGACAGTCAATAGAAAGGGCTGTACATTCTTCCTCTCATCCGAGAGGGCCTCAAGCCCACAAGCAGTGCAGATGCATCGTGGAACCCGTGTCATACCCTATCCTTCATGCTCCGGGATGACAACCTCACGTCTACCGAGCCACCTCGAGAGATGGGATTGGCATTGGAGCCGGGTCCTGGGAAGGCTATGATGGAACTGTGTGGTGACTTCAAAATGATGATGGATAAAGTCCCTGAGAAAGATAATGTAAACAGGGAAATTGTAAGAGATTGTGGAAGATTTGGATCTTCTGAAAGACTGGTTGAAGTGTTGGCTCAGCCATGGTGCACCTTAGTGAAAGAGTTTTGGAATGCTGAAAAATGGGGCCATGTTAAACCCCATGAGGTAGAGGGTTCCGAATTTGTGAAATGTCAGCAGGCCTGGCATGATGTAAGCTGGGGTGAAATAGGTTCCTTGAAGGAAGTGAAGTGTTTATTTCTAGAGACTGTGTTTGTATCCAGCGAGAGTCGGTGGACGTTGTCTTTTACTGGTCTCACACTAGGTGATACCTTGAAAACGTGCACTGACTGCCGCCAGGTACAGTTAAAAAATAAGGTTTTGTCTCCTCTTTATGAACTACATTTAAATTGTGTGAATGAACAGTGGGTGGGTCATCTGCTTCCCATGACCATGTGTGCCAAGGACACACCCGTATTTGTAACTTTAATATCTCTGTCCAT
This sequence comes from Cherax quadricarinatus, assembly GCF_038502225.1. Lineage (NCBI taxonomy): Eukaryota > Metazoa > Arthropoda > Malacostraca > Decapoda > Parastacidae > Cherax > Cherax quadricarinatus. The sequence goes on from NC_091354.1 coordinate 23,874,477, forward strand.
GTACGTTTTGTATGCCATTAACCCTCAAGATCTTTTATGTGTAATCCTGAATTACCCACCCCGGGTTTTGCAAAATGATACAGAGGTTGGGTCAGTCTTGTTGCAGGGTAGAGCAGGAGAAGTAATGCCACTCGGCTGCTTCTCAGCAAAAAGTAGCAGGCATCAAAGAAGTTATACCTCCATAGAAAAGGAGGCTCTTGCTTTAGTGTTGGCAGTGCAACATTTTGAGGTGCATATATCTTCATCAGTTCACCCTATAACTGTGTATAGTGACCATATTCCTTTACGTTTCCTTCACTTTATGAGGCACCACAATCAAAGACTTACAAGGTGGGCCTTGTTTATCCAACTTCTTAATCTTGTGATTCATTATGTGAAGGGAGCAGAGAATGTGGTTGCTAATACCTTGTCTTGTGTTTAAAGTGCACGATGTAGTGTAGAGATCACTTATCTATTCTTATTTTGCAGTGATTTGCGGTAGACGAGTAGACGGAACCCTGGACCACCCAAAGGAGAAGGGCAGGTTGAGCTGGAGCGGGAGGTATCAGGATTCCCTAGTGTGTGTGTATTTAGGGGGGTAGTCACATCAAAGGCCATGCCTAGGTAAGGTATGCTACGTTTTTTAGGTGTTGGCTGGAATGCCTCGCCTCTGTTTTATGTTGGTATAGGGACTGTTGGACCTAACGTTTTAGTGAATTGTGGGGCTGGCGGTGATGCCCTCCACTGTTTGGGTCATGTCTTTTGATCCAAGGTGTTTTGGTTCTCCAGGACACGATGTAGTGTAGAGATCACTTATCTATTCTTATTTTGCAGTGATTTGCGGTAGACGAGTAGACGGAACCCTGGACCACCCAAAGGAGAAGGGCAGGTTGAGCTGGAGCGGGAGGTATCAGGATTCCCTAGTGTGTGTGTATTTAGGGGGGTAGTCACATCAAAGGCCATGCCTAGGTAAGGTATGCTACGTTTTTTAGGTGTTGGCTGGAATGCCTCGCCTCTGTTTTATGTTGGTATAGGGACTGTTGGACCTAAAGTTTTAGTGAATTGTGGGGCTGGCGGTGATGCCCTCCACTGTTTGGGTCATGTCTTTTGATCCAAGGTGTTTTGGTTCTCCAGGACACGATGTAGTGTAGAGATCACTTATCTATTCTTATTTTGCAGTGATTTGCGGTAGACGAGTAGACGGAACCCTGGACCACCCAAAGGAGAAGGGCAGGTTGAGCTGGAGCGGGAGGTATCAGGATTCCCTAGTGTGTGTGTATTTAGGGGGGTAGTCACATCAAAGGCCATGCCTAGGTAAGGTATGCTACGTTTTTTAGGTGTTGGCTGGAATGCCTCGCCTCTGTTTTATGTTGGTATAGGGACTGTTGGACCTAACGTTTTAGTGAATTGTGGGGCTGGCGGTGATGCCCTCCACTGTTTGGGTCATGTCTTTTGATCCAAGGTGTTTTGGTTCTCCAGGACACGATGTAGTGTAGAGATCACTTATCTATTCTTATTTTGCAGTGATTTGCGGTAGACGAGTAGACGGAACCCTGGACCACCCAAAGGAGAAGGGCAGGTTGAGCTGGAGCGGGAGGTATCAGGATTCCCTAGTGTGTGTGTATTTAGGGGGGTAGTCACATCAAAGGCCATGCCTAGGTAAGGTATGCTACGTTTTTTAGGTGTTGGCTGGAATGCCTCGCCTCTGTTTTATGTTGGTATAGGGACTGTTGGACCTAAAGTTTTAGTGAATTGTGGGGCTGGCGGTGATGCCCTCCACTGTTTGGGTCATGTCTTTTGATCCAAGGTGTTTTGGTTCTCCAGGACTCTTTTTCAATTTTTCCTTTTTGGATCACCGCTTGGGTGACTCCAGGGTCCTTGGAATGACATGTAGGTGACGGCCTGGGAGGTCCACCTTTTGGGGGTCTTCAGTGATGACTCCAGGGTTTTACGGCCGCAGTCCCACCAACAAGATTTATGTGCCTATCCACCCATTGTTTTTGGGGGCCTGATATTTTCCCCTCTCCTGTGCTCTCCTGATTCTCGCAGAGGTGTGTCATGGGGAACCAGTTTTGCTTACTAAAGATTGTTGTGAGATGGGAGTGATAATGTGATGTTTTGTCAGTAGAATTTAACATGTAACATCTGTTTTTCTTTTCTTTGAACTCCTGGAAAATGTACTTACTGTTTAAAAGTTTTTTTTGGTGGCACCTACAGTTTGGTCTGCCTTGCAACATACTGAACTTTGGTGTTACTTCATAAAACGGCATTCCTCAGGGGCACTTTTGTACAAAGTTAACTTGCTTGTTTATAAGTTTGCTTGATGTAATTTAGGTAAAATACATCAACGCCAGTGCCTGGCCAGCGCTGTGTTGTAATGGTGCCTTTTCCTAAAACAGCTGTCTAAGTGTGTGACTGTGAGCTTGTTGGGCATAGAACTTGATCACTTTTATGTTCGGCGAGTTTCATATGTCTGCAATCTAGTACCTCAGTTTGTAAATATTGCATATTTGTAGTATCAAAAGACCGTGATTGTATGGTGGTCATTCCCCAGTTATCATTTTGCCCGTTGCCTCAGACCTTAATGTGGGGTTTATTTTCTTTTTTTTTTCTTTTTGCCTAGCGGGGTCCCTACGGACCCCGCTAGCAGAGTGAGACCTATGGTCTGGGGGTGGGGGTGTTATGCAGGGTTCTGCATGACATCATAATGTACATATAGTGGAGAAGTGTGCCATGATATTATGAATATTATAGTTCTAAAGAATAATTTTATAATTGATAATGTGCATTTGGGGGTACTGTAAAGTACTCTAACTGTAATTATAAAGAAATTCTGTTAATGATTTATTTTCCAAGGATGTTTGGGTACACGGAGTAAGCGTGGTTTGGGGGAGTCACGTGACGTTAGCATGGTGTATAGAGGCTGGCGTCGGAGATGCTGTGTATTTAAGATAAGTTGGGTAGTTGTGCACTCATTTTGTTTATCCAACTCAAGCCATAGGCTCTCATATGGCTTACCTGTATGTTCACCCAGGCTCTGACATGGTCAGGGTGCTGTGGGAGGAGTGAGGAAATAAGAAATGAGGTGTGGAGTAGAGTGGGCCTGACGCTGACGAGGCCTAGTGGTTGGTGGCTGGACCTCCAGCCAGCTGTGGTTTGTGTACCCTCATTTGGGCGTTTAGGATTAAGGTTTTTCTGTTATGTTATGTTATGGTGACTAAAGAGATATATTTTCCTAATTGGGATTTTTGAATAACCCTCTGTTACCCAACCCCTTTAAGTACACATACCAGTTTAGCGCTTTCTGTTTTGACTGGGATAGCCCTGGGTGGCCTGTTTGGGCTTGAGATGTGAGTAACTTTTACCTTTGCCCGTAGACCAGGCTCAAGCCCCCAGGTATCCCACATTTTTGCGTAACAACCTCCTACAGCTGTCACCTCTCAGAACCGACAGACAGCCTCTGGAGATACACGCATCTTCTGCAGGACAACCTGCCCACTTCTTGGAAATCTGGGAAAGGAGTAGGGCACCTCCAGACAATTCAGATTCCATGGCAAACTACACCACCTGCGAGGGACCCTATGGAGTGGGATGAACCCCAGCTCACTTCCCCCTACCTCGAAACCATGATGCCAGAGGGTAGGACCCCAGAGACTACAAATGGGATAGGGAAAGGGGAGGGTTGGGAGGGGTTAGGAAAGGGGGAAAGAAGAGGGGAATCGGGTGGATGGGATAAGGAAGGGAGGATTGGGGGTACTTAGATTCTGTCGGATGAAGGAGACCAGAGGGTTCAATTCCTTAGATCAAGAGCCTCTTTGCCACACCATGCAGCCCCCCTTTAAGAGGGCTCGCTTAGCAGCCTCTTCACCTCCTCCTTGTTTGTGTGTATTGTGTCCAACACTTGAAGGTGTACCCTACCTCTTCATCTTTCTGGAGTCCCTTCTGTCTCTCCTCTGAATACATCTTTAAATCTCATGTTGTGCTCCTCACTTCTCAATCGTTTCTTGTGATCTCCCCTCCTTCCTTCCTCCCTCAGCCTGTCATTTTCTTACTCTTGTTGGGCCTCCCTCCTTACCTGAGCATATTCACTTCTGGCTCTATGACTGCTCTCCTTATTCTCCTGGTTCCTTTGCCTTCTATATTTCCTCCTTTCTTTAGCACATTTGGTTTTGGCCTCCTTGCACCAGGGATCGAGTCCTGGCCAGCCACAGTTCCGTTAATGATTCAAAATAATTTGCTCATGATTTCATTAATATATAAACTGCAAGTGAAGACTGGTACCCCAAACAGGATGAGGTTGAAATTAGTCTCTGAGGATCCACGATCATGTACACCTTAGTACCAGGAAAAACACGCTCAGTACTGCTGGGCACTTGGTGTTTAAGGATTGTTGGTCCGGTGAATAATGATGCATATATTGTTCAGTTCACACAGGTCTGGGCATGGAAACACAGGATCGAGTCCTGGCCAGCTGCAGTTCTGATAATGATTCAAAATCACACGTTTTGTAATTTCATTTATATATAGTATAAACTATGGTGAAAGTGGTTCTTTATCGATGCATCCTCCCTCGGCAGGAACGACAAATGTCGTTCCTGAAAGCATGATATTTGGCGCATTCCTCCTACACCCACTGTGCATCTGTGTGCCCATTCTCTATTTCTGACCAATCACAAGCCTTCCTTGAGTCGCTCCAGCTAAGTGGTGATGGCTTCTGCTCGCTTCCCATTGGTTGACAGACCAATATGTAAACACTTCTAGCTTGGCGTCACCGAGAGACGTTTTTTTTTCATCGAGTGACACTCGTATACCATTGGATTTTACCCTCTACAATGTCGGTAAGTACTCAATTGTGTTTCTAGTGCATAATTGAATAGTTTAGGCATATTTTGATATATATATATATATAAAGTCTGTGTGAAGCATAATGTTAGTGCATCATGCATATGAAAAAAGTGCAACAAAAAAATAAAAAATACTGAAAATAATCGTTCTTGCCTATTTTGGCCCCATTTTAAATTTCAGTAAATAAATATTTATAAAAAAAATTGTAATGCATATAGCAATTCTGTAGTAGTCTGGGTGTGTACAGAACGTTTTTGTCCTTCCAGATCAATGAGAAATTGTTTTATGGTGAATCCTCCAAAGACAAGTCCAAATATCTCCGCATTTTGAAGGAAAGTGACTCAGATCCAGAGCCAGATCACCTGGAATTGCTTGACAGTAGTGATGAGTACTTGCCACAGGATGCAGAGGTGTCAAGTGATGATGAGAAGGAAGACAGACCATCCAAAAAGCCAAAATTCTCACGGGCCAGTGCCAGGCAAGCTACTTAAGATACAAATTGTGCAGCAATAAGAAAATACAATCATATCACATCCTCATTTTCCTGTGCCATATGCAAAGTAAATATATACATCAAGAAGGATAGAAATTGTACAAATTAGTGATGTAAAATGATTATTCTTTCTCAGGAAACTCAGGAATGTGGGAATTGAAAGTTATATCCCTTTGCAATGTGTCCATGTTGCTACTCAATTCATTTTTGTATTTTTTTAATACTTACAAAATGTTTGAAAACAAGTTAAATTCATGTGTTTGATAATGTCTTTCTGTATAATAAAATTAAAAAAATAGTTATTTGGTGTTTTATTTACAATTGCAACTTTGCAACATTTAAAAATGTTCACCCTTTGATAGGCAAGACTTACTTTTGTTGGTCTTCTCATATTGGCAATTGATTGAAAACAAACTTTCACATATTCCTTTCTATGGGCTCATTTACTTTACATTGAGACACACTATCCACTCATAGGGAAAAACTTTTCAAAATTCGCAGTTTTCGTTTTTGCCTACCAAAGGGTTTAATATACATATAGGTGCCGTGCCGAATAGGTAAAACTGGTCAATCAGTAAAAACTCGTTTAAAATTAAGTCCTATCTAAAATTTTCTCTCATACTGCTTGTTAGGCTGGTACACCAAACAGGGAGTAGAATGAAATTAACTCCGAGGCACCCACACCACCGTATATCCTCGGACCAAGGGTAACACACCTAGCTTGGCCGAGTGCTTGGTTCTTGTAGGATTTAGTGGTCCAGTGGGTTAGATAGTAGTGAATTTTCGCTCACCGTGAGGCGGGCTAAATCAACACGGGTTCGATCCCCTGGCTAGTCGCAGTGTTGTTATTGATTAAATGCCACTCGTTCGTGGTTACAATGCTTATATATATATATATATATATATATATATATATATATATATATATATATATATATATATATATATATGCAAAACAACCACTCTGAAAGAATAAGAAATTCCAAGCGCTTTCGCGACTACTCACATTATCAAGGAACTATGTTCCTTGATAATGTGAGTAGTCACGAAAGCGCTTGGAATTTCTTATTCTTTCAGAGTGGTTGTTTTGCATATTCTGAAATCACCTGTTTACTGTGATCTTATTGCATATATATATATATATATATATATATATATATATATATATATATATATATATATATATATATATATATATATGTCGTGCCGAATATGTAAAATTGGTCAATTAGCAAGAACTCATTTAAAATTAAGTCCTTTCTAAAATTTTCTCTTATACATTTAAGGATATATTTTTTTTATTATTGATAATGTAAAAATTTATAATTTTGCACCAAAAGAATCTTAGAAAACTTACCTAACCTTATTATAACAAGAACAATTTATTTTAGCCTAACCCAACTAAATATATTATAGATACGTTTACAATAATTTAATACTAAACACAGTGAAATATATTTTTTTTCGTTAGGTTCAAATGATTTTTGCGAAATTATTACATACACAAATTTTCAGTTGTCCTGTATGGCAAGATTAGCGCAACTATTTAAGCCATGATCGCAAGTTCTGCCTATTCGGCACGATATATATATATATATATATATATATATATATATATATATATATATATATATATATATATATATAATTACACACACATTAAGATCACAGTAAACATGTGATATCACAATTTGCAGAACAACTATTTTGAAAAGATTAGTGAGCTTCCAAGAGTTTTCATGATTTCTCACATTATCAAGGAACACTGTAGTTCCTTGATAGTCATAGTTTATGTTCCACTATAATATAAAGTATCTGGGATACAAGTTATATTAGTAAAAGATTCCTCTGTTGTCCTTTGCCTCATTTCATAGTGAAGCAATATGTTACGTAGATGAATGGTTCAGAGAAACGACAAGTTGATGAATTACACACATTTGCAACACTTAAGTATCTTAAATGAGGAAAAGTTTCGCCACACAGTGGCTTCATCAGTCCATACAAAGGAGGATGGAGAATACCAGCAGGTGTTTGAGGTAATCAATCTCTCAGCCTTGAGTTGATGTAATGAGTCCAGATTGATGGAGTGATTACATCGACTCAAGGCTGAGGGACTGATTACCTCAAACTCCTACTGAAATTCACCATTCTCCTTTGTATGGACTGATGAAGCCACTGTGTGGAGAAACGTTTCCTCATTAAAGATACCCAAGTGTTGCACGTGTCTAATTTATCAGCAATACTTTAGCGTAAAGGATGTCATTTGCCTAACTTTAAAACGTCTTGCTTGTAATGAAATACTAAGAATATGTTAAAAATATTAAGAGTATATTAAAAATATTAAGAATATATTAAAAATATTTCAGTCTATTATCGCTGTATTACGAGGCCGTGCTGTGGTTATTGGAAAATTTTGTTCACTTCTATCATTTTGACTTTCATTCATATATCTTCAAAGCTTTGCAAAACTGGCTGCCTAACAAGGAGCTGCCAGCGTCTTAGGTTTCCAGTAAGGGCGGCTGGAAAGAGCTTTAAGGCCGCACTGTGCTGGAAGGTTGAGTTCCTTGATGCCGGGACTCTGGAGAGAGGGATTCGTTGGTTTATTTTGGTTTAACGACTACACGTGGGGCACAAATATATATCAATATATCAATTCCAAATATATGAATTACGCATTATATATATATGTATAATAACAATGCGACTAGCCAAGGAGTCGAACCCATGCTGTTTTGGCCCGCCTCATGGTGACGCTCTAGTCCACGGGACCACACATTTCTCAAGAGTGACGCACCCAGCCAAGCTAGGTACTTTACCCGTCGAGGACATATGGTGGTGTGGATGCTTCTGAGCTAATTTCGTTCTACTCCCTGTCTGGTATACTACCCCCGACGAGCAGTATTTTATATTATTGTACCCATAAACGAGTGGTATTGATCAATAACAACACTGCGACTAGCCAAAGAGTCGAACACAGAATGGAAAAATAATGAATAATTTGAGGAATAAGATAATTTTTTATGGATTTTAATTAAAATTAGTAAAACAAATTTGGCCGCTGTTGTTCCAGTATAATATTGGTAGAGGATGATCTTTTGTGATGTTTTAGAAGAAATGGTGTTAGTTGTCCTTGGTGGCGTTGTTCATCCGATGTTCTGGAAATCCTGTCAATACTTGCTCGAAGTACCACACTTCAGATATCAGAGAGATGAGGACTCGTTTTGTCTCAATACATCCCGTTGACAGGGATCTTGCTCCAATTTACTAGCGTCTACCCTGGTTGACCAAGCAAGCAGCAGAGCTGATAAAAAAAATCCCTGGGGTTAAATAAGTATAACACTGAAGAAGGCAAAAGGTGGTATTCTACTCTAGTGTCATTACTGGTAACCAGGAAAATTAATAACAATGAACCGAAATACTTCTGGTAGATCACCTTATCTGATCAGAAGAGTGGAGGTGAAGTGATTCTCCAGACTTCAACCCACACCAGGTAATATTAATACTATCTGGAGTAGAAATTAAAGCAAATCAGACCCGAGGAACTAAAGTTTAGCCTCAACCCGCTGAATGGTAATGCAGTCGGTAACATGCTAATGGTTCCTGGGTGTCTGAGCAACCATAAACCTCACTTTTTAAGGGATTTCCCTCATATATATAACATATATCGTGCCGAATAAGTAAAGCTTGGAATTTTGGCTTAAATAGTAACGCTCTGTTTGCCGAATAAGGCAAGCGAAAATTTGTGTATGTAATAATTTCTCGAAAATCACTCTGAAAATCACGAAAAAAATATATTTCATTGTGTTTATTAAATTATTGTAAACTTAGCCTAAAATATATTTAGTTGGGAATAGGCTAAATTAAATTGCGCTTTTTATAAGGTTAGGTAAGTTATCTAAAGTTCTTGTGGTACAAAAATTTTTTTTACAATAATATAAATGAAAATATATATATTTTTTAAACGTGTAAGAGACAATTTTAGAAACGACTTAATTTTAAATGAGTTCTTGCTAAATGACCAGTTTTATCTATTCGATACGACATCATATACATATATTGTAACCACGAATGAGTGACATTGATTAATAACAACACTGCGCTAGCCAGGATTCGAGCCCATGTTGTACTGGCCCGCCATTGTGAGGAAGAACAATAAGTCGTCATGTGGTTCTCGCTCACAGTGGGGGGTCAGTACAACATGGTTTCGAATCCTTGGCTAGCGCAGTGTTGTTATTGATCAGTACCACTCGTTCGTGGTATTGATCAATATACATTATCAAGCATAGTTCCTTGATAATTTGAGAAGTCACGAAACCACTTGGAATTTCACTATTCACCTGTTTACTGTGATCTTATTGCATATACAGTAATTAATGAATATATATATATATATATATATATATATATATATATATATATATATATATATATATATATATATATATATATGTCGTGCCGAATATGTAAAACTGGCCAATTAGCAAGAACTCATTTAAAATTAAGTCCTTTCTGAAATTTTCTCGTATACGTTTAAATGTATAATTTTTTTCATTAATGTTAATGTAAAAATTTATAATTTTGCATCAAAAGAATCTTAGAAAACTTACCTAACCTTATTATAACAAGAACAATTTATTTTAGCCTAACCCAACTAAATATAATTTAAAGATTGAGACACTTATGCAACATATGGGAATCTTTATTCAGGAAACGTTTCGCCACACAGTGGCTTCATCAGTCCAATACAAACCAGAAGGTGTAAAGAGAGGAGGAGTTTGAGGTAATCAGTCCCACAGCCTGGAGCCGATGTGTTCAGTCCATCAATCTTGTAGAATGTACAGCATAGGGCCGTAGACGTGGTTTATATACTGTAGTCAGGTGAGGCGAAGCAGGAAGAGGCGGGGTCATAGTGGTACCATCCACTAGTCGAAGTAGGTCTTCGTCCAAATGTTGGACAAGTGTTGAACAATTCTTTGTAACAAGATCCCATGATGCTGCAGTGTGTGACAGTTGTGATGAATGGTTTGAAAAACCGACAAGCTCATTCTACAAGATTGATGGACTGAACACATCGACTCCAGGCTGAGGGACTGATTACCTCAAACTCCTCCTCTCCTTACACCTTCTGCTTTGTATTGGACTGATGAAGCCACTGTGTGGCGAAATGTTTCCTGAATAAAGATTCCCATATGTTGCATAAGTGTCTCAATCTTCAACTTGTCGGTTTTTCAAACCATTCATCACATAAATATAATTTAGATTTGTTTACAGTAATTTGATACTAAACAAACACAGTGAAATATATTTTTTTCGTTAGGTTCAGAATGATTTTGGCGAAATTATTGCATACACAAATTTTCACTTGCCCTATATGGCAAGATGAGCGTTGCTATTTAAGCCATGATCGCAAGTTCTACCTATTCGGCACGACATATATATATATATATATATATATATATATATATATATATATATATATATATATATATATATATATATATATATATATATATATATTTGTAGACGAATGGTTCGGAGAACCGACACGTTGATAAATTAGACATGTGCAACTCTTGGGCAACTTTATTGAGGAAACGTTTCGCCACACAGTGGCTTCATCAGTCCATCACGTTTCTCCTTTGTATGGACTGATGAAGCCACTGTGGCGAAACGTTGCCTCAAAAAAGATACCCAAGAGTTGCACATGTGTCTAATTTATCAACGTGTCGGTTCTCCGAACCATTCATCTACAATATATATATATATATATATATATATATATATATATATATATATATATATATATATATATATATATATATATATAATGTATGTCAGGGTTTTTAATGCACTTAGACCAAAGCATAGAGCAGCTTTAAGAGAATGACGGCTTGAAGCCGGATCGAGCGCTGTTAGGTCTTTTCATGAGTGATGAAGGTGGGAAGTACAGTGCCTGCACTCTAAAGAAAGTGTTTGGAATATCTGCTGTTAAGAGTCCATAATCTGACGCCAGTCTATAAGCACAAGTCTTCATGCCTGTGCTTCAGATTCTTCACGACTTTGGTATTCTTCACCAACTGACTACCTCACCTTTATATAGTTCTGCTGTCTTCCAGTTATGTCCTTGAATCTATACTGATAAAGCCACTGGATGTTGTACATTTACTTAATTCTTCTTCGTTGTGTAGAATCGTAATTTTTTCCAGGTGAGGCAAATGGGTCGTCGATTCAATTTCTTCTGATTCGACTAGATCTTGGTCTACTGGAGTCGTAGGTAATGTGGTGGGCTCAGAAGCGACAGTGAGCACGGCTCACTGCCGCTTTTGGGATGTGAACGCTGTATTTGAGAGTACTGTGGATATCAGAGCTGATAACCTTGAGTGTTTGAGATGGGTTTACTTAAAGGAATTGAATCTTTGGAATGTATCCGAGATTGAAGAAGATGGTAGGTTCGTTGAACATACCAGGATTGTAAGCATTCTGGAGGTGGGCATAGATAAAGCAGATGAAGATTTTTTTTTTTTTTGCTTCTTCTATCTTGAAAGATTGACAATTGGCCAATGGTTGAATAAGTGGAGAAAGTACGTTGTTGGGTTGCTCACAGAATGTACTGGGTGTCGGCCTGGATGCTTTTGATGGTTCTTTTAAGTGGATAGTACTTAGCAAGGTATCAGCATAGGAGTTCCAGCACGGGGTGATGGGATGTTCGTCCTCCAGTTCGATGTTCTTGGGGTAACAGGAGATTCGGAGAACCCTAAGAAGTGCTTGAAATTCCGTGGAGATTTTAGCATTGCGGATGCTGTGGTAATGTGAACAGTAGTCCAGTCGTTTTGCATTTCGATGAGTTGCCTCGGTTAGCTAGTTAGTAGATTTGCTATTGATGTCACGATCTCATGACAAACGCCGATTATTTTGTCCCGTAAAGATGGTGAAAGAACTACCTACCTACCTCGAGGGCACTATCCTTAAGTACAGTTATTGCCGAGGTAGTGATGATCCCGACATCCTCATCATCAGTAATACGGTCGGTAATGAAACCGTCCTTAGTGATAAATATGCTGAAAAGGTTTACATGCAGCGTGGCCGTTCGGAGAGCAGTCAAGGTCTTCAGTGTGTCAGAGACTGCCTTGCGAAGTGGGCGAATATACACAGGGTGTGCCTGAATCCCATGTACACATTGTGTGCCTGCACCCTGTGTACACAGGGTGTGCCTACATCCTGAAAGTTCACTTCGTAAGGCAGTCTCTGACATATCGAAGACCTTGACTGCTCTCCGAACGGCCATTATCATTGCTGTTACTTCCACACTACTGCTACTACCACTTCTACTATATTTACTAATACTATTACTGCTTCTATTGCCGCTAGTTCACATTCCAGCATCGCCATTTTACCATATTATCTCCACTACTAGTACTACTACTACAACTACAGCTTCTACTAATACTACCACTCCAAAGAAATTACAAATGGGACGCATTTGCATTTTCTTTTTGCTTTCTCTTCGTTTCTCGCCCCAGCTGTGACTTGACAATGGTTCAGAATTAATCGAAACTTCTGCATAAGGTTCTTCTCCTTTATGCGAATTTTTGGGGAATTGTTCTAATCATGGTATTGTGTCTTTTTATTCTTATTTACTTGCTACTGTTACCATATTTTCACTGAAACTATAATATACTCACTGTTGCTACGTTATATTTACTGCAGCTAGAATATGTTTACTGTTGATAATGGTATTATACACTTACTTTGATAATCACGGCTGCTGTTCCTACATGCTCGCTGCTGTTACGAAATATGTGCAGGTGCTGCGACGCGCTGTTGTTGCGGGATACTCACTGTTGCTATTTTACAGTCACTGCTCCTACGATGTACTCACTGCTGCTATATTACAGTTAATGTTGCTATCATATATTCTTTGATGCTATCCTGTACTCACATCTGCTGTGTTGTAATAATACTGCACACTCAATGCTGCTACGATATTTTTTTACTGTTGCTACGATATTCTCACTGTTTCTACGATATGCTTTCTGATGCTGTGATGCATCAGAATTATAGAATATTTGTTTTCCCTTGCAAAAGTATAATTTACATAGATAATTCTCAATACATTAAAAATAAAAAAAATATATAAAATACGTAAATATCCTTATTGTAATGAAATCAATACGTATTTTATCAGTGTTTCAAAGAGCTGTTTCCTCATTTCAAGAAAGGCATGAAATAGACATTATATGTAAATTAAGGAGAGTAGTGAGGCAGGAGGACAGAGGCAATGTTAACAAGAGAAGAGATGGATGAAGGGGGCAACAACAGCACTGGCTAATTGGCCTTGATGATGCACTGTTTGGTAGTGATGGGCGCAGAGGAGGAAGGGGGGAACAGGACGGTTCATTTGGACTATGTCAGGAACAGAGGCGAGGAAAGACAAACTGAGGAATAAGAGGAAAGAATGACTTTCTCAGTCGATGTGCAAACCGAGAAAGTTGTTCCCTTATTCTATAACTACAGTCCCGTATGTCTCAATGCTCGTGATTCGAATAGCGCAGAGTGAGGCATAAGTTGATAATGCAGTTAAATATTAGCTTTGAAGATCTGAATTGAATCAGAAGGGACATTCGTAAGTCTTCATAGACGAAGTCTAATTCAGATCTTTCAGAGGGACCAGAGAGACCAATATCTTAAAATACACAAGTACATTAAGCTTGAAGCCTCTCTGTTCCACTATCAAGTTATCAACATGGAAAGGTTGAAGCTAATCAGATAAAACATACAAAAATTATGTTATGAAAAGCAGGGTTTAATTTTTTTCGCTATTCCTCCCCCCTCCCCTCCAAAGCAAATTCTAACATACACAGATAAAAACCAATTAAAAAATTTTCTCCTAGTATGATCGACCAACTTTTAAGTACGTTTTCTGTAAGGTTAGTGAACATTACATATACACTATTTTAACAATGGTCTAGACTCTAGAAGACTCACAGATGCTAGACACACATGAAAACACATTAAGGTGATTTAAACAGGATAACCAAGTACAGTCAGTGACGCATTTCTCATCAGAAGAGATATTCACCAATTTTTTTTCTCAGAACCCAATTTAATTACACAACCTAACATAAAGAGACTTATTTCTTTGAGGCGGCACATCAGCACTAAAAGTGCAAATGGTATTAATATTGATAGAATTACCGACAATAATATCTTTATTTACTACAAGTACATGTACAAGGTATACAGTCCTAGCTGACAACAATGACATATTACTATATAGAAAGTCCTTTGTTATGCTCTGCATTTCGGGCAAATTAGGTCAGTGTCCCAGGATGCGACCCACACCAGTCGACTAACACCCAGGTACCCATTTTACTGATGGGGAACATAGACAGGTGGAAAGAAACACGTCCAATGTTTCTACTCTGGCTGGGAATCGAACCCTGGCCCTCGCCGTGTGAAGCGAGAGCGTTAGCCACCAGGCCACCAGAGCCCTATGTTAAGTAAAGGACACAAATGCAGCTAATGTGACATTGTAGCAACGTTTCCCTCTCCAGGAGCCTTGTCAAACCGGCTTGATAAAGCTCCTGGAGAGGGAAACGTTGCCACAATAAAATGTCACATTAGTTGCATTTGCGTTCTTTTTATTTAACAAAAAAGTGCAAAGCTGACCAGAAGATTTAATCTCCAATTACTGCACAAAATCCATAAAAATCTGTGCCTACTCGGCCTGAACTCATAAAACGTTCTAGCTGTTTCTTACGAATTATCAGCCAATGAAGACTTACACCGTTAATAACAACAACAATGAAAAAAAAGCACAATACCGTGACTGGAACGACACACAAATAACCGGCATATAGAAGATTGAAGCTCACGACGATATTTCGATCCGACTTGGACCATTTACAAAGTCTCACTTTGTAAATGGTCCAAGTCGGACAGAAAGGTCGTCGTAAGCTCCTCTCTTGTATACGCGGGTTATACGTGTATTTACACCGTTCACAATAATTGTTATATCTTAATAAGAGAACGTAGGGTCATATAGCGCCTCGGGAATGAAAGGCATTTAAATTCGATCAAGGCAACGAGGAAACGCCAGTGTCCTGGATCAAGAGCCCCTCACTAGCATCAATGCAAAATAGTGCAATTTGGTAAAATACTATTATTATTATTATTATCAAGAGGGGAAACACTAAACCCGTAGGATTATACAGCGCATGTGGAGGGGGGGGGGGAAGATGTGGAAGGTATTCAGGGAACTGGAGCACAGAATTAGTTCCCTAGATCAAGAGCCCCTCCCCAACATCAAGGAACCTTCCTTGAAGGGAAAATAGTACTATAGCATTTCGAGATTAAAATTAGAGAAAATGGCAGCATCATTTTTCATTAATCACCTTTTTCTGTACATATGTCGTGCTACACTTTGTATATCCACAGTGTACACCCAGAGTGTACACGCAGTGTACACCCAGAGTGTACACACAGTGTACACCCAGTGTGTACACGCACAGTGTACACCCAGAGTGTACACGCAGTGTACACCCAGTGTGTACACGCACAGTGTACACCCAGAATGTACACGCAGTGTACTCCCAGAGTGTACACGCACAGTGTACACCCAGAGTGTACACGCAGTGTACACCCAGTGTGTACACGCACAGTGTACACCCAGAGTGTACACGCACAGTGCACACCCAGAGTGTACATGCACAGTGTACACCCAGAATGTACACACACAGTGTACACCCAGAGTGTACACGCACAGTGTACACCCAGAGTGTATACGTCTCTCACTGCATAATCTTCATTTTAGGATTAAACATATGAAGCCTGGTCACAGACTTGGTAGTGGGGGCGTTGACCCCTGAAACCCACTCAAGGTATGAGTCTTCTGCAAAGTAGGATACACCAGCGTCTGAACTTTGAGGTTCATCAGAGCAGCCTGTCATCTCCACCTATAACATGGAAATAAACCTTTCGGATGACCTATATAGCACTGCACAAGGCACTCATCAGCGTTCTAAATTTGAAACCGATCGCATTTGCGTTCTGAAGCAATAAAAAATTGAGAAAACAAGTGAAAATGCTGCTAGGAATATTCTGAAAAAATAGTAAAGTCTTCCCTCGTTAAACCTAAAAACACCATAAATCCTCGGATTTTTATTTCTTATTTATAATATAAATTTCTCTACAGCCTAGTAATAAACTGTTTCTAATTATTTAAAAATGCTATTTCATAAACTATGGAAAAAAATTCATTATGTTCACCCATGGTAAAAGACTGAGGTTGATCAGAAAAAAATACTGCAGTAATTAACTCATGAAATCGTAATAACACGATTACATACAAACCAGGGTACGGATGGGGTTAGAACTCATAGCAACTGAGTCGTAAAATACCAGGCCAGTGTGTGAATCACTTGGTCATCTGGCTGCAAAAAGGGGTCATTCAACTAGGTGTATTTATACACCATACGGAGGTTAGCATGGGTCCCACTGTTACCACATTTGTGGTCACAAGTTACTGTCTGTTAAAATGTCAGAGAATCTGCGTTAAAGGTATAACTTTCAGTGTGGAGGTCAGGTTAAATAAATGCGTTAGGATGGTGGAGACGTCGAAAGTGAATCCTGCATTCTGTCTGATAAGCAGTGCAATCTGTTAAGAGATGGTGAACTGACAACACAACACGTCTCTCCATAATATACCTGTGAGTGAGATGCGTGTCGTTTCGCGTGTCCGCAACGCGGCACACGTCGAAGATGGACAAAAATCCATATTTTGACAAAATGCAGTTTATTGTGGAACAACTATGACCACCGTCGTTGTCAACGGATGAGAAATTGTAGTGAGATTACTGCAAAATAGTCAGAGAGAAGATCTCTGTACGAAACTGGTAGGTTATCAACTGATGACTGAGGCGAAGTCTACTTGTTCGTTAACCCGAACATCAGCGTGTCCAGGACCCAGCAGAAAACGAGTTCTTTGTGTTATTAGAAATTTGGCATAACCAAAACTGTATATGTAGGGAAATGGGATGGGAGGAATAAAATTTCTGGATAGCCTGCAAAGTTCTACAGGAGTCTGAAACTTCTACAGATAACGAGGTAGACATTGATGCAATACATATGATGGTTACGAGAATTTCATTCAACTGTAAAAATGGTGGGCGGGTCTAGTAAATGACCTTCCATAACTCTTTCTGAAAAACTGATTCATACCAGATTCCATCAGAGAACTTAGAACCATCAGTATATACTACAGTAATTAAAAAAAGAGTGAGCGTTAAGTCATAGCAAGTAATTGAGCTTTCCCAGATAGAAGCGGAGAAGAGTTGACACGTATCGTCAGAACTTCCCAAAGGGAAGAGAAAAGTAACATGCAGGATGGACATACAGAAGAAATAAATAAGCCAACGAAGAGTGACTCGAAAGAAGAAAGAGGAGTTGTAAACAAGGGCAGAGATTAAACAGAAGTTCCACTAACATCCGTTACCGTCTTATATACAGAAGGATCGAAAAAGTCATGAGAGCAGACAAAATAGGAGATAATATTAGGGCATCACGTCAATCGTACAAAGATGGAACAGTCGCCTATGTATATAGGCTCTCAACTGGGTAGGAACAAAATAGCATCTAGACACAACTGTAACCCTTGATGATGAATGGAACAAAGCTTATAAAGAGTAATGGAAGAGGCTGCAGGATACAGCTGCCTTTCACATAAGATTAAGGCGGAATGAAGATGAACAAGGGCTCGCCTGTTAAGCTCCCAAGAAAGACAGGAATTGAACATTAAAATGGTATGAAATACCGACAGATTGTTAGGTAAGACACATATGCAACAGTTAGGTATCTTTATTTCGAAACGTTTCGCCTACACAGTAGGCTTCTTCAGTCGAGTACAGAAAGGTTGATAGAAGCAGAAGATACTTGAAGACGATGTAATCAGTCCATCACCCTTAAAGTTTTGAGGTGGTCAGTCCCTCAGTCTGGAGAAGAGCATTGTTCCGTTGTCTGAAACAATATGAAGTTGAAGTGACAGAATGGGGCCTTTATATAGTGCCAGGAGGTGAGACGAAGGTTGCTTTGGGAGGGCAGGTCCTTCTCAAACCCAGCCGGTACAGACCACTTCGACAACCTCTACTAGTGAGAACGGCTGGGTTTGAGAAGGACCTGCCCTCCCAAAGCAACCTTCGTCTCACCTCCTGGCACTATATAAAGGCCCCATTCTGTCACTTCAACTTCATATTGTTTCAGACAATGGAACAATGCTCTTCTCCAGACTGAGGGACTGACCACCTCAAAACTTTAAGGGTGATGGACTGATTACATCGTCTTCAAGTATCTTCTGCTTCTATCAACCTTTCTGTACTCGACTGAAGAAGCCTACTGTGTAGGCGAAACGTTTCGAAATAAAGATACCTAACTGTTGCATATGTGTCTTACCTAACAAAGACAGGAAAGGCTGACAAATTTGACAGTATTTTCTTCAGAGATACGGAAACTATTCAGGTATAAAGAGGGCGTCTTGAAACAGTAATCTGAAGTGTTTTAATAACAGAAAATTTATACCCATGCTGAAAACACGGTCAATACCTTATTGAAAGAGACGGCTACGAGTGACACACAGCACCTGTACAAGCTATAGCAAAATCATCGACATGAAGTGCGACCAAAGATAGGATGGGAGAACAAAAGCAAGGTCATTAATAAGCAGAAAAAGTATGGTGCTAAGAACACAACCCTGTGGAACGCCTTCAGCCTGGACAAAGTACAGGTAAAAAACTTTTATTATCCCAGACACAGTTTCCCAGACAAGAAATTCTTAATGAAAAGTGGCAGATTGCCTTGATGGCTCAAGAAATCAGTTTTGGACAAGATGATGAAAGTCAGGTGGTGCTATAAGCTTTTTTCAGATCGAAAAGACTGCAGTAACCAAGTGTTTACACACAGAGACGTTATGGACACTGGTATACAAGCGTAGTAAAAGGTCGTTAGTGGTTCAATCCTTATGAAAGCCGAATTGTCGAATGAAGAGACAATTAAAAGCTTCTAGATGTTACTGCAAATGTTTATTTACCAATCATTCTAACAACTAACAGATTGCACTAGTAAGAGCAACAGGCCCAAAGTTCCTGACTTATAAAAAGGTAAAAACAACGGCGGTTTTCCATTGAAAGAGGAATCCCTTGAGAACGAGCAAGATCAGAGAGATAATAGGACGAAGTGTGATGTATATGTAACATGCATACAGATATGGAGGCCAACAGGTCCAAATGCAGACCATCGGCGGGTGGAAAGTGTTGGCTTCAGATTTGGATTCCTGTTATACATTTTAATATAAATCCAAGTAATATGTTAGCCTTATTGCGCACACTTAAGCATTGTTGTCTTGGGCTCAGATTTCTGTTTACCATGACTTCTAAGTCTTTTTCACGTTCTGTGATACAGCTCTAGATCACCTAGTTTATAACTATGAGAACTATTTTCTTTCCCAACGACTTGGACTTTACGCTTTTCCACATTGAACTGCATCTACCACTTTTCGTGCCATGATATTAATTTGTCCAAATCCTCCTGAAGTTCATTAATATTCTCATAATTTGATATTCGGCCTATTTTTGTGTCATCAGAAATTTACTCATGTCACTCGTTATTCCTTCGTAAAGGCCATTAATATAAATTATGAACAACAGTGGGCCCAGAATTGATCCTTGTGGAACACGACTAGTGACAGATCTCAATTAAAAATTGACGCCTTAATTAAAACTCTTCGCTTCCTATTAGTTAACCAAACCTCGAAACAGTTTGTCTAGGCCTAGGGACTCATTTTTAGTTTAATAATCATATCCCTCGTGACGGTAATATTACACAATTTTTCTTCATGGACTGAATAATTGTTGGTTGCTGGGATATCATTCATGTTTTCCTATGTAAAGACTGGCAAGAAAAAATTATTAAACAGAGAGCACTATTGGATTTGTCTTTGATTCTCTTGCTACTACAATTTCATAGTCATATTTAACTTCTCTAATCCCCTTTCTTTCCTCTCTCTTAAAATCAAAGTATTGGACAATACGGTTAACCTCTCCTCTTCTGATGCACACAAGTTCCTCCTTTTTCTCCTAATATATGCTTTAGTCTCCTATTCCTTCATTTGGGATCGTTCTTATTTGACCTCATTTATCTCGGGGAATATATATACAAATATATATACTTTGGGCACATTGTACACTAAGAAAAAAGCTATATTCCCAGATCCTAGCGTTATTTTAAGTATCATCTTAAACGTAATCCTTAAATAGATATCCCCAGTAAAGACTAGAGAGGTATACCTTAAGTCCATTATAATCTGCAGAACGAAAATCGGGGACTTTTACCATATAAACCTTATTCTCGTATTCCAAGGTAATATTAAAGGAATAGATTTGTGACTATTTTCGCCGAACTGTTCAATGACCTCTAAATTTATTTTCCGACAAAACCAAGTCTAGCAGATTCTTACCTCTGGTAGGTTCTGTAACAAAATACTTCAATAAGCAGTCTTGAACTACCTCCAGGAATTCACCGAATTCTGAGTTTCCGGTCGCAGTAATACAGTCTATTTGACTCAAGTTAAAATCCCCTATTATTATCATGTCCAGAAACCCTAACAATTTCCTTCCTAAGAAGTCTCCCTCTAAAGTTGGTATGTAACATCTAAAATAATTTTTTGTCTTACAAATTCTACCCAAATAGATTCTGCGTCTAATCTATCGATTTTAATACCTTCTTTTAAACGTTGGTAACTGATACCCAGAAATTGGTTTAAAAAGACATGTGAGCAAACACTAGGATATAAATATTATAGAACGTTGCAGTCCTGGGACCTTGATCACTTCTTAGAGAGATTAAAATGACAGTATATATAGGGGGAGAGTGAGATGTAGTGATACACAGTGACCTGAAAATGACATATGTGATAGGAAGATAGGTAGACAGTGAGGTTCTGAGATTTCTTTGTGGTTAGACATGTGTTGCTTCTCCTGGTTGAGTATCATATATGCTATTTTTTTTTTTTTTAATTTTGAGGCTTCCAGTTTTACGTTCCATGGTGTCGGTGACGACGGTAAGCAAGGCTCCCAGGCATCGTCGCCGTCTAGGCTCTTGTTCGGTGAGGACTAGCTGTGCCTCATTCCAACTCAAATGTCCCGTGGATTCTCTGTGGACGACACAGGCGTATCTGTTACTCGCGTTTCGATGTTCTTTCAAGCGGACCTAAAGGTTTCTGCTTGTTTCCTGCATTTTTCTTTTGACAGTATCCTCAAGGCAACATTTACGTTGTTTCTGACAAGTACCTAGCGGGTATTCTTGGCCACTTCGCCACATGGGAGGATACTGAACTACTTAGAAGACTGCTCCATGGGGGATTTGTTGAGCATAGCTTGTGCCTTTAGTATGTAATCCCGAAGGAAGAAAGATGTAAACTGAAGACGAGTGAAGGCTTGTGTTATGTGGATGCATTCCACTTCAAGGAAACAAAGGCTGGAGATGCGAAGAGCTCTCAAGAAGCCAATAAAGACACCTTTTTTAATGCGGGCGTCTTGGTGTGAATGGAAGTGTATAAGATTGTCCTTGTTGGTAGGTTTTCTATACACTTCGAAGAGTTGGTCGGGAGCTTCCTTATTCGACAAAATCAGTATCTGTAACAAACTGCTCCAAATAGCCGTCTTGAACAACTTCCAAGAAGTTATTAGACTCTAGATTACCGGCAAAGGCGTGCAGTCAATTTGACTAAAGTTAAAATACTCTACTATTATTAAGTTACCTTATCTAGAAACCATAGAACCACCTTGGCAGACAAAAGAGAGGGCCACCGGAAACCCACAGAGTGACATACTCTTCGACCAGAGCCTCTTCACCACATAAAGGTAACCTCTTCCAAATGAAGAGGTTGAACGTTTGAAGTTAAGCCATTAAGGTTTTGGAATTTCTCCGAACCATTCCAGGATACTGGGAATGGACTCAACAACTTTGGTCATAGGGCACGTGAACATGTCAATTGTTCCAAGTTTGGTACCCATTACGAAACACAAGTATTGACAATTTTCAGGCGACTGGATGATGCGTTCTCGAATTATGAGAGAAAAAAATTGGAAAGTACAATACATGGAGAAAGAATGTAACGGAAACAAGGATACGAGAATAGTTAATTAAACCTAAATTAGAGAAAGAGAGACCGGCAGTTTATGGAATGTCTCAAGTGGCAGGAGAACGAGAGGACAGAAACGGAAGGGAAAGAGAGACAGGGTTGATGTGGAATTAAAATTTTGAGCTCTTCGACGAAATGGCCAGAAATTTTTATTTTATTTTACTGCCCTCTGATGTTACTTCATCAGTTGTAAAATATAATTGAAACTGAAATTTGGTATTTCTTTAATTACCGATGATGTAAATATTTTCTTGGTTACAGATGAATGTGTTTGGATCATGAATATAATTCCTAAATAAATTTATTACCTATTTTCTAATTTTTGAAATGGATTTAAATTTCATACTTCACACTCAAAAAAATTACAACGAAAGGTGAATTCGTTTTAGTGTGTATATATATATATATATATATATATATATATATATATATATATATATATATATATATATATATATATATATATATATATGCAATAAGATCACAGTAAACAGGTGATTTCAAAATATGCAAAACAACCACTCTGAAAGAATAGAGAAATTCCAAGAGCTTTCGTGACTACTCACATTATCAAGGAACTATGAAAGTGAAGCATCCAAGGAAGCTATATAAGGGGTCGGCCAGCACCTCACTATCAGATCCCACAACGGTTAAACACGTGACGCGCGGCGAGCCAACTTGGATAGGTCCTTTGCAAAACTCACCCCCAAGCTATTTATTTGTCCAGTGTATTATTAAATTCTTCCCAAATTCTATTAATTATAAATGGATCTAATTTATATAAACCAAAGGAAATATTCATATTATTGTCAAAACTGCTTTTTATGAAACAAGATTCAATTATATTCCTGTCGACCATGGACTTGCTTGATACTACTTTCTCAACTTTTTGAAAATCAATTGGATGGTTAAAATCTCTTACATGAATAAATAGAGCATTGGAATCTTGTCCAGTTCTAATGCTATATTTATGTTGTTTTAATCTTAGTTCGAGATTTTTACCAGTTTGACCGTAATAAACTTTATCGCAAATTTTACAAGGAATCTTATAGACACATCCATCAGCATTTTGGGGGGAATTCCTAATCAAAAGTTTTTTTACTGTATCAAGATTTTTGAATACAACTTTAATATTAAAAGTCTTAAGAAGAGAAGGCATATCAACCAAGTTTTCATGGTAAGGGAGAACCAACATATTTTTAGTTGAATAAGGCTGGTTGCCCTTTTTTGGATTATAAAAAGTGTTCCTAGCAACTTTAAAAGATTTATCAATTACATTTCTTGGGTATTTTAAATCATTACCTATTTCATAAATTTTGGATATTTCCTCATCTATGAACTCAGGACTACAAATTCGTAAAGCTCTCAAAATTTAAAATTTACAAAAAACCTACAAATAACTGTTCCTATGTCCACTATTATTCCTCGCATCAAGATAGAGTCAAACTGTCTGTTTTCTCATCAATGTTTTTGAGAGCTTTACGAATTTGTAGTCCTGAGTTCATAGATGAGGAAATATCCAAAATTTATGAAATAGGTAATGATTTAAAATACCCAAGAAATGTAATTGATAAATCTTTTAAAGTTGCTAGGAACACTTTTTATAATCCAAAAAAGGGCAACCAGCCTTATTCAACTAAAAATATGTTG
Source organism: Cherax quadricarinatus (assembly GCF_038502225.1). Lineage (NCBI taxonomy): Eukaryota > Metazoa > Arthropoda > Malacostraca > Decapoda > Parastacidae > Cherax > Cherax quadricarinatus. The sequence continues at coordinate 23,898,635 of NC_091354.1, forward strand.
GTTCTCCCTTACCATGAAAACTTGGTTGATATGCCTTCTCTTCTTAAGACTTTTAATATTAAAGTTGTATTCAAAAATCTTGATACAGTAAAAAAACTTTTGATTAAGAATTCCCCCCAAAATGCTAATGGATGTGTCTATAAGATTCCTTGTAAAATTTGCGATAAAGTTTATTACGGTCAAACTGGTAAAAATCTCGAACTAAGATTAAAACAACATAAATATAGCATTAGAACTGGACAAGATTCTAATGCTCTATTTATTCATGTAAGAGATTTTAACCATCCAATTGATTTTCAAAAAGTTGAGAAAGTAGTATCAAGCAAGTCCATGGTCGACAGGAATATAATTGAATCTTGTTTCATAAAAAGCAGTTTTGACAATAATATGAATATTTCCTTTGGTTTATATAAATTAGATCCATTTATAATTAATAGAATTTGGGTAGAATTTAATAATACACTGGACAAATAAATAGCTTGGGGGTGAGTTTTGCAAAGGACCTATCCAAGTTGGCTCGCCGCGCGTCACGTGTTTAACCGTTGTGGGATCTGATAGAGAGGTGCTGGCCGACCCCTTATATAGCTTCCTTGGATGCTTCACTTTCATAGTTCCTTGATAATGTGAGTAGTCACGAAAGCGCTTGGAATTTCTCTATTCTTTCAGAGTGGTTGTTTTGCATATATATATGTATATATATATATATATAATATATATATAACATATATATATATATATATAATTTTTTTTATCACACTGGCCGATTCCCACCAAGGCAGGGTGGCCCGAAAAAGAAAAACTTTCACCATCATTCACTCCATCACTGTCTTGCCAGAAGGGTGCTTTACACTACAGTTTTTAAACTGCAACATTAACACCCCTCCTTCCTTATATATATTTATATATATTATATATGTATATTTTATATATATATATATATTATATATATTATATATATTATATATATATACATACAGGTGATTTCAGAATATGCCAAACAACCACTGTGAAAGAATAGAAAATCCAAGTGCTTTCATGACATTATAATGTGAGTAGTCACGAAATCGCTTGGAATTTTTCTGTTCTTTCTCAGTGGTTGTTTTGCGCGCGCGCGCACACACACACACACACACACACACACACACACACATACATACATACATACATACATACATATATATATATATGGGCTAGTAACCCCTTCTCCTGTAAACATTTACTAAGAGAGAGAAAAAAACTTTACAAATCTGGGATGCTTGAATGTGCGTGGATGTAGTGCGGATGACAAGAAACAGATGATTGCTGATGTTATGAATGAAAAGAAGTTGGATGTCCTGGCCCTAAGCGAAACAAAGCTGAAGGGGGTAGGGGAGTTTCGGTGGGGGGAAATAAATGGGATTAAATCTGGAGCATCTGAGAGAGTTAGAGCTAAGGAAGGGTAGCAATTATGTTGAAGGATCAGTTATGGAAGGAGAAGAGAGAATAGGAATGTGTGAATTCAAGGATTATGTGTATTAAAGTAAAAGTTGGATGCGAAAAGTGGGTCATAATAAGCGTGTATGCACCTGGAGAAGAGAGGAATGTAGAGGAGAGAGATTTTGGGAGATGTTAAGTGAATCTATAGGAACCTTTGAACCAAGTGAGAGAGTAATTGTGGTAGGGGACCTGAATGCTAAAGTAGGAGAAACTTTTAGAGAGGGTGTGGTAGGTAAGTTTGGGGTGCCAGGTGTAAATGATAATGGGAACCCTTTGATTGAACTTTGTATAGAAAGGGGTTTAGTTATAGGTAATACATATTTTAAGAAAAAGAGGATAAATAAGTATACAAGATATGATGTAGGGCAACATGACAGAAGTTTGCTGGATTATGTATTGGTAAATAGAAGACTGTTGAGTAGATTTCACGATGTACATGTTTATAGAGGGGCCACAGATATATCAGATCACATTTTAGTTGTAGCTACACTGAGAATAAAAGGTAGATGGGATACAAGGAGAATAGAAGCGTCAGGGAAGAGAGAGGTGAAGGTTTATAAACTAAAAGAGGAGGCAGTTAGGGTAAGATATAAACAGCTATTGGAGGATAGATGGGGTAATGAGAGCATGGGCAATGGGGTCGAAGAGGTATGGGGTAGGTTTAAAAATGTAGTGTTAGTGTTCAGTAGAAGTTCGTGGTTACAGGAAAGTGGGTGCAGGAGGGAAGAGGAGCGATTGGTGGAATGATGATGTAGAGAGAGTAGTAAGGGAGAAAAAGTTAGCATATGAGAAGTTTTTACAAAGTGGAAGTGATGCAAGGAGGGAAGAGTATATGGAGAAAAAGAGAGAGGTTAAGAGAGTTGTGAAGCAATGTAAAAAGAGAGCAAATGAGAGAGTGGGTGAGATGTTATCAACAAATTTTGTTGAAAATAAGAAAAAGTTTTGGAGTGAGATTAACAAGTTAAGAAAGCCTAGAGAACAAATGGATTTGTCAGTTAAAAATAGGAGAGGAGAGTTATTAAATGGAGAGTTAGAGGTACTGGGAAGATGAAGGGAATATTTTGAGGAATTGTTAAATGTTGATGAAGATAGGGAAGCTGTAATTTCGTGTATAGGGCAAGGAGGAATAACATCTTGTAGGAGAGAGGAAGAGCCAGTAGGTAAAATGAAAGGGGGTAAAGCAGCTGGGATTGATGGGATAAAGTTAGAAATGTTAAAAGCAGATAGGGATATAGTTTTGGAGTGGTTGGTGCTATTATTTAATAAATGTATGGAAGAGGGTAAGGTACCTGGGGATTGGCAGAGAGCATGCATAGTTCCTTTGTATAAAGGCAAAGGGGACAAAAGAGAGTACAAAAATTATAGGGGGATAAGTCTGTTGAGTATACCTGGTAAAGTGTATGGTAGAGTTATAATTGAAAGAATAAAGAGTAAGACAGAGAATAAGATAGCAGATGAACAAGGAGGCTTTAGGAAAGGTAGGGAGTGTGTGGACCAGGTATTTACAGTGAAACATGTAAGTGAACAGTATTTAAATTAGGCTAAAGAGGTTTTTGTGGCATTTGTGGATTTGGAAAAGGCGTATGACAGGGTGGATAGGGGGGCAATGTGGCAGATGTTGCAGGTGTATGAGGTAGGTTACTGAAAGCAGTGAAGGGATCTTGGCAAGAGGCGTGGAGTTAAAAGATAAAGAATCACACACAAAGTGGGAGTTGTCAAAATTGCTCTTTGCTGATGACACTGTGCTCTTGGGAGATTCCGAAAAGAAGTTGCAGAGGTTGGAGGATGAATTTGGTAGGGTATGTAAAAGAAGAAAATTAAAAGTGAATACAGGAAAGAGAAAGGTTATGAGGATAACAAAAAGATTAGGCGATGAAAGATTGGATATCAGATTGGAGGGAGAGAGTATGGAGGAGGTGAATGTATTCAGATATTTGGGAGTGGACGTGTCAGCGGATGGGTCTATGAAAGATGAGGCGAATCATAGAATTAATGAGGGGGAAAATGGTGAGCGGTGCACTTAGGAGTCTGTGGAGAAAAATAACTTTGTGCTTGGAGGCAAAGAAGGGAATGTATGAGAGTATAGTTTTACCAATGCTCTTATATGGGTGTGAAGCATGGGTGATGAATGTTGCAGAGAGGAGAAGGCTGGAGGCAGTGGAGATGTCTTGTCTGAGGGCAATGTGTGGTGTGAATATAATGCAGAGAATTCGTAGTTTGGAAGTTAGGAGGAGGTGCGGGATTGCCAAAACTGTTGTCCAGAGGGCTGAGGAAGGGTTGTTGAGGTGGTTCGGACATGTAGAGAGAATAGAGCGAAACAGAATGACTTCAAGAGTGTATCAGTCTGTAGCGGAAGGAAGGTGGGGTAGGGGTCGGCCTAGGAAAGGTTGGAGGAAGGGGGGTAAAGGAGGTTTTGTGTGCGAGGGGTTTGGACTTCCAGCGGGCATGCGTGAGCGTGTTTGATAGGAGTGAATGGAGACAAATGGTTTTTAATACTTGACGTGCTGTTGGAGTGTGAGCAAAGTAACATTTATGAAGGGGCTCAGGGAAACCGGCAGGCCGGACTTGAGTCCTGGAGATGGGAAGTACAGTGCCTGCACTCTGAAGGAGGGGTGTTAATGTTGCAGTTTAAAAACTGTAGTGTAAAACACGCTTCTGGCAAGACAGTGACGGAGTGAATGATGGTGAAAGTTTTTCTTTTTCGGGCCACCCTGCCTTGGTGGGAATCGGCCAATGTGTAAATAAAATATATATATATATATATATATATATATATATATATATATATATATATATATATAAATATATATATATATCGTGCCCAATAGGTAAAACTTGCTATTTTGCCTTAAACAGAAAAGCTCTTCTTGCCGAATAAGGCAAGCAAAAATTTGAGTATGCGAAAGTTCCGCAAAAATCTTCTGACCCTAGCGAAAAAACATATTAATTGTGTTTGCTTATTTTTAAATTATTGTAAATTTACCTAAAAATATTTAGTTGGATTAGTTTATAATAAGTTGCGCTTGTTATGAGGTTAGATAAGCTTTCTAAGGCGCTTTTGGTATAAAATAATAAATTTTTACGTTAGCATCATTGATAAAAAAATACATATTTAAACGTATACGAGAAAATTTTGAGGAGGAGTTAAATTTAAAGGAATTCCTGCTAAATGACCAAGTTTACCTATTCGGCACGACATACATAAACAATTGCATGAATGAAAGCATCGTTGATATGTTCATGGGACGTTACTGAGTGTGACGTTACTGAGAGTGACGTTACTGAGAGTGACGTTACTGAGTGTGACGTTACTGAGAGTGACGTTACTGAGTGTGACGTTACTGAGAGTGACGTTACTGAGAGTGACGTTACTGAGTGTGACGTTACTGAGAGTGACGTTACTGAGAGTGACGTTACTGAGTGTGACGTTACTGAGAGTGACGTTACTGAGTGTGACGTTACTGAGAGTGACGTTACTGAGAGTGACGTTACTGAGAGTGACGTTACTGAGAGTGACGTTACTGAGAGTGACGTTACTGAGAGTGACGTTATTGAGTGACGTTACTGAGTGACGTTACTGAGAGTGACGTTACTGAGAGTGACGTTACTGAGAGTGACGTTACTGAGAGTGACGTTACTGAGAGTGACGTTACTGAGAGGGACGTTACTGAGAGGGACGTTACTGAGAGTGACGTTACTGAGAGTGACGTTACTGAGAGTGACGTTACTGAGAGTGACGTTACTGAGAGTGACGTTACCGAGAGTGACGTTACCGAGAGTGACGTTACCGAGAGTGACGTTACCGAGAATGACGTTACCGAGAGTGACGTTACTGAGAGTGACGTTACTGAGAGTGACGTTACCGAGAGTGACGTTACCGAGAGTGACGTTACCGAGAGTGACGTTACCGAGAGTGACGTTACTGAGAGTGACGTTACCGAGAGTGACGTTACCGAGAGTGACGTTACCGAGAGTGACGTTACCGAGAGTGACGTTACCGAGAGTGACGTTACCGAGAGTGACGTTACCGAGAGTGACGTTACCGAGAGTGACGTTACCGAGAGTGACGTTACTGAGAGTGACGTTACTGAGAGTGACGTTACTGAGAGTGACGTTACTGAGAGTGACGTTACTGAGAGTGACGTTACTGAGTGACGTTGCTGAGAGGGACGTTACTGAGAGTAACGTTACTGAGAGTGACGTTACTGAGAGTGACGTTACTGAGAGTGACGTTACTGAGAGTGACGTTACTGAGAGTGACGTTACTGAGAGTGACGTTACTGAGAGTGACGTTACTGAGAGTGACGTTACTGAGAGTGACGTTACTGAGAGTGACGTTACTGAGAGTGACGTTACTGAGAGTGACGTTACTGAGAGTGACGTTACTGAGAGTGACGTTACCGAGAGTGACGTTACCGAGAGTGACGTTACTGAGAGTGACGTTACTGAGAGTGACGTTACTGAGAGTGACGTTACTGAGAGTGACGTTACTGAGAGTGACGTTACTGAGAGTGACGTTACTGAGAGTGAAGTTACTGAGAGTGAAGTTACTGAGAGTGACGTTACTGAGAGTGACGTTACTGAGAGTGACGTTACTGAGAGTGACGTTACCGAGAGTGACGTTACCGAGAGTGACGTTACTGAGAGTGACGTTACTGAGAGTGACGTTACTGAGAGTGACGTTACCGAGAGTGACGTTACCGAGAGTGACGTTACCGAGAGTGACGTTACTGAGAGTGACGTTACTGAGAGTGACGTTACCGAGAGTGACGTTACTGAGAGTGACGTTACTGAGAGTGACGTTACTGAGAGTGACGTTACTGAGAGTGACGTTACTGAGAGTGACGTTACTGAGAGTGACGTTACTGAGTGACGTTACTGAGAGTGACGTTACTGAGAGTGACGTTATTGAGTGACGTTACTGAGAGTGTGTGAAGAATAAAACAAGATGGTAATTGACTCTGCATAACTAATACTTAACTTCATTTTCCATAATTCATTAGTATTATATATTCGTTAATTATTCTTATGCAATAATCATTCTTTGCAATTTTGATTTTATCATTATCCCTAAAAAATCTTGAAAAATGTATGTAAATTTATTGTTATTTTGAATTAAAATGAGATGAACAACACATACATTGAAGGAAGAAGTGAACAATACAACACTTACAATGAAGAGATGAGTAATGTAATAATCACTTACAATGAAGAGATGAGTAATGCAATAATCACTTACAATGAAGAGATGAGTAATGCAATAATCACTTACAATGAAGAGATGAGTAATGTAATAATCACTTACAATGAAGAGATGAGTAATGTAATAATCACTTACAATGAAGAGATGAGTAATGTAATAATCACTTACAATGAAGAGATGAGTAATGTAATAATCACTTACAATGAAGAGATGAGTAATGTAATAATCACTTACAATGAAGAGATGAGTAATGTAATAATCACTTACAATGAAGAGATGAGTAATGTAATAATCACTTACAATGAAGAGATGAGTAATGTAATAATCACTTACAATGAAGAGATGAGTAATGTAATAATCACTTACAATGAAGAGATGAGTAATGTAATAATCACTTACAATGAAGAGATGAGTAATGTAATAATCACTTACAATGAAGAGATGAGTAATGTAATAATCATTTACAATGAAGAGATGAGTAATGCAATAATCACTTACAATGAAGAGATGAGTAATGCAATAATCACTTACAATGAAGAGATGAGTAATGCAATAATCACTTACAATGAAGAGATGAGTAATGCAATAATCACTTACAATGAAGAGATGAGTAATGCAATAATCACTTACAATGAAGAGATGAGTAATGCAATAATCACTTACAATGAAGAGATGAGTAATGCAATAATCACTTACAATGAAGAGATGAGTAATGCAATAATCACTTACAATGAAGAGATGAGTAATGCAATAATCACTTACAATGAAGAGATGAGTAATGCAATAATCACTTACAATGAAGAGATGAGTAATGCAATAATCACTTACAATGAAGAGATGAGTAATGCAATAATCACTTACAATGAAGAGATGAGTAATGCAATAATCACTTACAATGAAGAGATGAGTAATGCAATAATCACTTACAATGAAGAGATGAGTAATGCAATAATCACTTACAATGAAGAGATGAGTAATGCAATAATCACTTACAATGAAGAGATGAGTAATGCAATAATCACTTACAATGAAGAGATGAGTAATGCAATAATCACTTACAATGAAGAGATGAGTAATGCAATAATCACTTACAATGAAGAGATGAGTAATGTAAAAATCACTTACAATGAAGAGATGAGTAATGTAATAATCACTTACAATGAAGAGATGAGTAATGTAATAATCACTTACAATGAAGAGATGAGTAATGTAATAATCACTTACAATGAAGAGATGAGTAATGTAATAATCACTTACAATGAAGAGATGAGTAATGTAATAATCACTTACAATGAAGAGATGAGTAATGTAATAATCACTTACAATGAAGAGATGAGTAATGCAATAATCACTTACAATGAAGAGATGAGTAATGCAATAATCACTTACAATGAAGAGATGAGTAATGCAATAATCACTTACAATGAAGAGATTAGTAATGCAATAATCACTTACAATGAAGAGATGAGTAATGCAATAATCACTTACAATGAAGAGATGAGTAATGTAATAATCACTTACAATGAAGAGATGAGTAATGTAATAATCACTTACAATGAAGAGATGAGTAATGTAATAATCACTTACAATGAAGAGATGAGTAATGTAATAATCACTTACAATGAAGAGATGAGTAATGCAATAATCACTTACAATGAAGAGATGAGTAATGCAATAATCACTTACAATGAAGAGATGAGTAATGTAATAATCACTTACAATGAAGAGATGAGTAATTCAATAATCACTTACAATGAAGAGATGAGTAATGCAATAATCACTTACAATGAAGAGATGAGTAATGTAATAATCACTTACAATGAAGAGATGAGTAATGTAATAATCACTTACAATGAAGAGGTGAGTAATTCAATAATCACTTACAATGAAGAGATGAGTAATGCAATAATCACTTACAATGAAGAGATGAGTAATGTAATAATCACTTACAATGAAGAGATGAGTAATGTAATAATCACTTACAATGAAGAGATGAGTAATGTAATAATCACTTACAATGAAGAGATGAGTAATGTAATAATCACTTACAATGAAGAGATGAGTAATGTAATAATCACTTACAATGAAGAGATGAGTAATGTAATAATCACTTACAATGAAGAGATGAGTAATGTAATAATCACTTACAATGAAGAGATGAGTAATGTAATCACTTACAATGAAGAGATGAGTAATGTAATAATCACTTACAAGAGATGAGTAATGCAATAATCACTTACAATGAAGAGATGAGTAATGCAAAAATCACTTACAATGAAGAGATGAGTAATGCAATAATCACTTACAATGAAGAGATGAGTAATGTAATAATCACTTACAATGAAGAGATTAGTAATGCAATAATCACTTATAATGAAGAGATGAGTAATGCAATAATCACTTACAATGAAGAGATGAGTAATGCAATAATCACTTACAATGAAGAGATGAGTAATGCAATAATCACTTACAATGAAGAGATGAGTAATGCAACAATCACTTACAATGAAGGAAGAGGTGAATAATACGATCCATATAACGAATTCAACACAATACTTGTGTTGTAACTGTCAGGGATCACTACAATACTTGTGTTGTAACTGTCAGGGATCACTACAATACTTGTGTTGCAACTGTCAGGGATCACAACAATACTTGTGTTGTAACTGGCAGGGATCACTACAATACTTGTGTTGTAACCGTCAGGGATCACTACAATACTTGTGTTGTAACTGGCAAGGATCACTACAATACTTGTGTTGTAACCGTCAGGGATCACTACAATACTTGTGTTGTAACCGTCAGGGATCACTACAATACTTGTGTTGTAACTGGCAAGGATCACTACAATACTTGTGTTGTAACCGTGAGGGATCACTACAATACTTGTGTTGTAACTGGCAAGGATCACTACAATACTTGTGTTGTAACTGGCAAGGATCACTACAATACTTGTGTTGTAACTGGCAAGGATCACTACAATACTTGTGTTGTAACTGTCAGGGATCACTACAATACTTGTGTTTTAACTGGCAAGGATCACTACAATACTTGTGTTGTAACTGGCAAGGATCACTACAATACTTGTGTTGTAACTGTCAGGGATCACTACAATACTTGTGTTGTAACTGTCAGGGATCACTACAATACTTGTGTTGTAACCGTCAGGGATCACTACAATACTTGTGTTGTAACTGGCAAGGATCACTACAATACTTGTGTTGTAACTGTCAGGGATCACTACAATACTTGTGTTGTAACTGGCAAGGATCACTACAATACTTGTGTTGTAACTGGCAAGGATCACTACAATACTTGTGTTGTAACTGTCAGGGATCACTACAATACTTGTGTTGTAACTGTCAGGGATCACTACAATACTTGTGTTGTAACCGTCAGGGATCACTACAATACTTGTGTTGTAACTGGCAAGGATCACTACAATACTTGTGTTGTAACTGTCAGGGATCACTACAATACTTGTGTTGTAACTGGCAAGGATCACTACAATACTTGTGTTGTAACTGGCAAGGATCACTACAATACTTGTGTTGTAACCGTCAGGGATCACTACAATACTTGTGTTGTAACTGTCAGGGATCACTACAATACTTGTGTTGTAACCGTCAGGGATCACTACAATACTTGTGTTGTAACTGGCAAGGATCACTACAATACTTGTGTTACAACTGGCAGGGATCACTACAATACTTGTGTTGTAACTGGCAGGGATCACTACAATACTTGTGTTACAACTGGCAGGGATCACTACAATACTTGTGTTGTAACTGGCAGGGATCACTACAATACTTGTGTTGTAACTGTCAGGGATCACTACAATACTTGTGTTGTAACTGGCAAGGATCACTACAATACTTGTGTTGTAACTGGCAAGGATCACTACAATACTTGTGTTGTAACCGTCAGGGATCACTACAATACTTGTGTTGTAACTGTCAGGGATCACTACAATACTTGTGTTGTAACCGTCAGGGATCACTACAATACTTGTGTTGTAACTGGCAAGGATCACTACAATACTTGTGTTACAACTGGCAGGGATCACTACAATACTTGTGTTTTAACTGGCAGGGATCACTACAATACTTGTGTTACAACTGGCAGGGATCACTACAATACTTGTGTTGTAACTGGCAGGGATCACTACAATACTTGTGTTGTAACTGTCAGGGATCACTACAATACTTGTGTTACAACTGGCAGGGATCACTACAATACTAGAGTTGATGTGCAAGATGCATGTGCAAAAGTTGTGTATATTTATTGTTTAAGCGTTTCGCTTACGAGGTAGGCATCATCAGTCAAATACAGAGGAGGCTGTATTGTAGGCAGCAGTAGTGACGAGGTAAATATGATGTCAGTCCATTATTCTTGGAGAAAATTTTGAGGTTGTCAGTCCCTCAGCCTGGAGAAGAGTTAAGCTGGATGGTCAGGTACGACACCGTTCCAGACCATGGAGCTGAACTCAATGTAAAATTTTACTAAATATATTGAAAAGAAACCATTACTTTATCAGGTAATCAAGGCCTGTTAACCTGGCCGTAATGGGAGCTTGGAGCCAAAATAAACACAGTAGTACACTTTTGATTTTATTTTCCTTCAACAAATATGATTGAATGTATTTACAAGTATGTACACTATGTACAAAACTTTGGAAAATAATAGTATCACGGTGATCAAGAGGGAAGACAACAGCCTGAAGACAGTGAGACAACCGTGATCAACCAGCAGCTGGATGAATCTGACAAGAGTAAACCGTGATTGCTACCACATCACCTTCACATTTGTCGGACCCACAATGTGATTGGCTGAACCAAGGTACTGATTTAACGATGGGGTCCTCTGATTCGTTAAACCCTTACCATCCGGTTCACTGGTTGTGAGGCAGCCTATGTGAGTGTACATAAACCGAATAAATGTAACGTACTCTTTGCATGCCACAGAAACAATGAGAGGTGCTGGAGTGTGATTCAGTCCTGTATTCGACTGATGAAGCCTGCAGCGTAGGCCAAACTTATCGTCAGTAAAGATTCCAAGTGTTGAACATGAATGTACCTATCAGCTTGACGCATTCCATTTATAATAGGACTAAGTTGGATTAAGAAAGTGAGAGATAATACTCTTCTTCTGACACGTGAATGAAAGTCACGATATTGGATGGAGTATAGCACGTGGTAGTGTGTCATGTTGAAAGTTGTTAATGAGGAAAAAAATGGAGGTGGCTGAATGTGTCAATTAATTTGTGGATGATGCTGTGGAGATGAATGAGAGTCATGGATGAGAATGATAAGACACTGAGTAAAGATTTTGACTGGCGGATGTTTACGTTAGTGAGACACATGGATATAATTGTGGATGAGAGGCTGATAATATTGTAACTGACATAGAAGAACCATAATATTTAAGAAAGAGAAGGAGAAAAAACTGAATTTGCCATAATCAATTACTACACCCATTAATCTTTGTACACATATCCTTTTTGTATCTCATTTAGCTTTTTCTATGTTTTCTTACTCCCTCTTCATAACAACCTTCGTTCTCTTTGCTTCTATCGCTCGTCCCACGCGTCGTGTCCTTCCAGAGAGAGTATGGCAGTAATCTACAATAATGTGTGACCAAATTCAATAGTCAGCCAATACACCCAAACTTCTTCATCTTTCCAGCCTGAGTCACGCTATTAGGACTTCGTGTATCTTCTTTTACGTCGATCCTCTTAACCCATCCAGAGCCAGTGAGATAAAGTCATTGAATCCCAGGGACTAGACTGGATCTTTTAAAGTGCTTGCCTTGTTTTCTATCTTGTTCCTGCCGGCTCCACTCAGATGCAACGATGGAGTAATTACTTTAGAGCTGTAGAGAAAACTGAATTAGGGATAAAAGACAGAGGGTTTAGTGGGAAATATGTTGTGCTAAAATGCATTACTGGGTGATCTAGTAGTCAACGAATAATTATACACAGGAAACTTTTTTTAAAATAAAATTTATTATTCAGGTGAATAATTAAAATTGCATTTAGCAAATTCCGAAGAATTTTTTTCTTCTGTCAGTGTGCCAGTCAGTCTGCCAGTCTTAGTCTCTCTCTCTCTGCGTTTCTCTCTCTCTCTCTCTCTCTCTCTCTCTCTCTCTCTCTCTCTCTCTCTCTCGCACACATACTCGACCCCTGCAACCACAAATAGGTGAGTACATACGCACATAAACAGACACGATCACGCATGCACACGCACGTACACATTTACAGACATACGTAAGCACACATCTTTAAGAGGTATGATAAAGCTCATGGAGCGACCTGTGAAAAGACGGGGCCAGGAGCTGTGACTCGACTCCTTCAACCACAACTAGTTGAGCACAAACGTACACGCATGCGCACACACATACAAAATGCTGCTAGGAATTGACAAGGTGGACAGAGACAGGATGTCACAGAGATAGAACACTGAAACAAGGGGTCACAATTGGAAATTAAAGACTCGGGTGAGTCAAAGGGATTATAAGAAGTATTTCTTTAATCATAGTTTTCAGGTAGTGGAATAGTCTGGGAAGCGACATAGTGGAGGCAGTAACCATACATAATTTTAAGATGAGGTATTATAAAGCTCATGGAGCACGAAGATAGCACCTACTAGGGACCAATGAATAGGAGAGGCCAGGAACTATGAATCGACCTCCAGCAACCACAAATAGGTGAGCACACACACCCACGTTCACGCGCGCGCGCACGCACACACACACACACACACACACACACACTAAGGGACAAACTGGAGTACCGGAGAGTGCACCTCAACCGAGACAGAACACAAGAAAGGAAGATACTGAAAGAGAGGGTACAAAAACTCAAGGAGGAAAGAGAGGTAATGATGGAGATGAGCAGGAGAACCCAGACCCAGGTGGAAGAGCAAACACACACTCCTCCAGAACCACCCACAGAAGGAATCCAACCACGGCAACCCCAATACAACCAAACAATCTAAACCAAAACCCGCACACTATACCCTCTGCCGCCACCCCGACAGCAGCCCCACAGAGGATCTCTGCCTCACCCCCTCATCACATACCCCATCCTCACAGCACCGCCCATAGGCCCCAGCCAGGGCTCCTGCTCCTCCAACCTCCACCATTCTCCCAGGACCACAGTTTTAGAAAAGAAGTTGAAGGTTTGGTATGTGAATGCAGATGGAATAACGAATGTGAGGAGTGCCATGAAAGAATCAAGGAGACGTCTTCAGACTTCATAGAAGTCACAGAAACGAAACTCACTGGGACTATATCAGACACAATCTTCCCATCCGGATATCAGATCCAGAGGAAAGATGAAAAGGGCAGAGGGGGAGGAGGGGATGCGCTGCTCATGAAAAACCAATGTGGATTTGAGGAAATGGAAGGAATGGATGAGATTGGAGAAAGGGATTATATAGTAGGTACAATTCAGTCTGGGAAATATAAGATAGTCATTGCAGTTATGTATAACCCACAACAGAACTGCAGGAGGCCATGAGAGGAATATGACGAGAACAACGGAGCAATGGTGGACACACTAGCTGAGGTGGACAAAAGAGCTCACTCGAGTAGAGCAAAGTTACTGGTTATAGGTGATTTCAACCACAGGGAGATTGATTGGGAAAATCTGGAGTCACATCGGAGCACCAAAACATGGAAAGCCAAGATGATGGATGTAATTCTGGCAAAGCTCATGCATCAATATGTTAGGGACACTACCAAAGAGAGAGAGGGGAGGATGAACCAGCAAGACTGGACCTCGTGTTCACCATGAGTAGCTCGGAAGTTGAGGACAACACACATGAATGGCCCCTTGAAGCTAGTGATCACGTGGTTCTAAGCTTTGAAGACACAGTGTTACAAGTGGAGAGGGCAACAGGAGTAGAATGTGAAAAGCCAAACTATAAAAGGGGGGACTACACAGGTATGAGGAGCTTCCTGCAGGAGGTTCAGTGGGAAAGAGAATTGAAAGGAAAGTTAGTAAATGATATGATAGACTACATAACAACAACATGCAAGGAGACAATGGAAAGGTTTGTTCCCAAGGGCAACAGAAACATTGGGAAGACCAGAACGAGCCCTTGGGTTACACGAAGGTGTAGGGCGGCAAAAACTAAGTGCACTAAGGAATGGAAAATGTACAGAAGGCAAAGGACCCAGGAAAATAATGAGATTAGTCCAAGAGCCAAAAACAAATATGCACAGATAAGGAAGGAGGCCCAGTGACAGGACGAAAACAATGTATCATTGAAAGTCAAGTCTGACCCGAAACTGTTGAATACCCACATCAGGAGGAAGACAACAGTCAAGGCCCATATAATCAGGCTGAGGAAAGAAGTGGGGAGCTCACAAGAAACGGCCAAAAAGTATGTGAGGAGCTAAACACGAGATTTAAGGAAGTGTTTACAGAGGAGACAGAAAGGGCTCTGGGAAGACAGAACAGAGGGGTTCACCAACAAGGTATTTACCAACAAGTGTTGGATGAAATACACACAACCGAGGAGGAGGTGAAGAAGCTGCTAAGCGACCTTGATACCTCAAAGGCAGTGGGACCGGACATCTCTCTGTGGGCCCTTAGAGAGGGAGCAGAGACGCTGTGTGTGCTACTAACATCAATTTTTAATACATCCCATTAAACTGGGAAACTACCTGAGGCATGGAAGACTGCAAATGTAGACCCCATTTTTAAGAAAGGAGATGGAAACGTGGCATTAAACTATAGACCAGTGTCACTGACGAGTATATTATGCAAAGTCATGGAGAAGATTATCAGGAGAGTGGTGGGGCACCTGGAAGGGAACAATATTATAAACAACATCCAGCACGGATTCATGGAAGGCATATCCTGTGTCACAAGCCTTAACAGAAGAGAGAGGGGTGGGATGGCTGCATTTTCTTGGACTGCAAGATGGCCTTTGACACAGTTCCTCACAAGAGATTAGTGCAGAAGCTAGAGGATCAGGCACGTATAACAGGAAGGGCACTGCAATGGATCAGAGAATACCTGACAGGGAGGCAACAACGAGTCATGGTACGTGATGAGGTATCACAGTGGGCGCCTGTGACGAGTGGGGTCACACAGGGGCCAGTCCAAGGACCAGTGCTATTTTTGGTATATGTGAATGACATGATGGAAGGGATAGACTCAGAAGTGTCCCAGTTCGCAAATGATGTGAAGTTAATGAGGATAATTTAGATGAGTATCAGGCAGGACTACAAAGAGACCTTGCCAGGGTAGATGTGTGGTCCAACAACTGGCTCCTCGAATTTAATGCCGCCAAAGGCAAAGTCATGAAGACTGGGGAAGGGCGAAGAAGACCACATATAGAGTATAGGCTAAGTGGCCAAAGACTGCAAACCTCACTCAAGAAGAAAGATCTTGGGGTGAGTATAATACCGAGCACTTCTGCGGAAGCACACATCAACCTGATAACTGCTGCAGCATATGGGAGCCTGGCAAAGCTGAGAATAGCGTTCCAATACCTCAGTAAGGATTCGTTTAAGACCCTGTACACCGTGTACGTCAGGTCCATACTGGAGTATGCAGCACCAGTTTGGAACCCACACCTGGTCAAACACGTCAAGAAATTATACGAAGTGCAAAGGTTTGGAGCAAGACTAGTTCCGGAGCTAAGGGGAATGTCCTACGAAGAAAGATTAAGGGAAATCGGCCTGACGACACTGGAGGACAGGAAGGTTAGGGGAGACATGATAACGACATACAAAATACTGAGGGGAATGGATAAGGTAAATAGAGACAAGATGTTCCAGGGATAGGACAGAAACAAGGGGTCACAATTGGAAGATGAAGACTCAGATGAGTCAAAGGGATGTTAGGAAGTATTTCTTCAGCCATAGAGTTGTCATGAAGTGGAATAGTCTGGCAAGTGATGTAGTGGAGGTAGAAGCCATACATAGTTTTAAGACGAGGTATGATAAAGCTCATGGAGCAGGGAGAGAGGACCTAGTGGTGATCAGTAAAGAGGAGGGGCCAGGAGCTGACTCTCGACCCTGCAACCACAAATAGGTGAATACAAGTAGGCGAGTACACACCCACACACACACACGCGCACACATAAACCGGTGGGTACACAAGACCGTGTATACATACACACGTCAACCGTTGACACCCACTGTAAATTGACCATAACCACAAACTTCGCAATCTCTCTCTCTCTCTCTCCATCTCTGACTCAACAGTCTCTGATGTGGGACTATCCAAAGCCTTACTGAAGTCCATATAAATCAATTCGTAAGGCAGGAACGCCCTTTTGTAAAACAGTGCTGAGATTCGTTGATCAATTTATGATTTTCAAGATGGCTACGAATTGCCTCGGCAATTATTGATTCCATAAATTTTCCCGTTATGGAGTTTAGGCTTATTTGTCTATAGTTCGAAAATAGGTATCACATTTGCCATTTTCCACTTATCATGCACTCAACCAGTTTGTAGTGATATGTTGAAAAGATTAACCAAAGGTATGCTAAGCTCCTCTTTACATTCCTTTAAAACCCTTGCGTACAGTTAATCAGGGCCTGAGGATTTGTTAAGTTTTAATTTATCAATTTGTCTAAGGATCACGTGACTTGTGACCCTAATATTGCGTAGTTTATTATCGCCCTGTTCTACATAATTTATTTTTGGAATATCGCTAGTAACTTCCTGTGTAAAAACTGAGAGGAAGTGTTAAAAATTCTACACATTTCCTGATCACTCTCGGGGAGCTGACCCGACTAACTTTTGAGTAGGGTTATCTTGTCCCTAATCTTACTTCTATATACCTGAAAGAATCCTTTTGGGTTAGTCTTCGATTCTCTTGTAACTTTAACCTCATAATCCATTAATTCGCTTATTTGTTTCTAACTGAATATATTGATTTCTTAACTTCCCCTCTCCTCTTTTGATTCGCCTATATATACCTCTCTTTTGACCAATGAGATGTTTAAATCTATTGTTTATCTATTTAGGATCATTTTTGTGTGATCTGTTTTCCCTATTTAGAACATAAGTAGTCTGAGCAGCTACAACTATGCTCTGGAAAACGTCATATCGGCAACCATCACCACCAAAACTGAGTGATTTGTGATCACTTTCCCCAAGCTCATCATTAACCTCAAGGTTATCAATTAGCAATTCCCTGCTGGCAAGAACCAAGTCAAGCAGGTTATTTCCTCTAGTTGGTTTTGTCACAAACTGCTTTAAAAACAATTCTGAATCTTATTAAGAAAGTCACTTGACTCTTTTAAATTTCCTGTCAAATTGTTCCAGTCAATTTGTCTACAGTTAAAATCTCCCATTAGCACAACATTTTCGTATGTAGATGCCTTACGAATTTCGTCCCATATTAGTTCACTGCTCTCCCTATCTAGGCTTAGGGGCATGTAAATCACACCCAAGATTAGTTTTTCTCGGCCCTCGATAAGTTGCAACCAGATTCAGTGGCTGACGCTTCTAATTTTGTATCTTGTCTAATACAACAATTTAAATTGTCTCTGAAATACATCGCTACTCCACCACCCTTCCTGTTGACTATCAGTGTAGAATAATTTATAGCCTTGTATGTGACATGCAGAAGGCATTTCTCTATCTTTCAGATTGAGCCAGGTCTCTGTTTTTGCAATAATATCTATCCTTCCTGCACTTGCAATTAATCTTAGCTCATCTATCTTATTTCTTACACTCCTGCTATTAGTATAGTAAACCTTGCTGCCCTCTGATGTCTCCCTTTGTTTGCTGACCTGATTCATTGTCTTTATTTGTAACTTTATGATGAATGTCTTTTACACATTTACTGTTGTCAACCCTAGTGTTGCAACCTGACTGTTTCCTACACACATACACTCATACCTCTATCTTCTATCAGTATAAAATTCTGATATGTTTAGAATTTTATACTGATAGAAGATAGAGGTATGGCCCTCTCGATCGAGTTAGCAAATGCTACCACCTCTGCCCCAGAGATATGTACCTCATCCCTTGCATACATATCATGTTTGCCATTAAAGCCGTCCCAGTTGTCAATGAATGGGATTGCAAGTTCCTTGCACTATCTGTCTAGCCAGCAATTTACACCAATTGCCCTAGACAACCATTCATTGACCACTTCCCTTTCAGGCATGATGCTACATATGATTGTGACCCCTCCCTTAGACCTAATTCAATCTATAGCTGACCTGTACTTATCTAGCAGCTCTTCTCTAATACCCTTCCCGATATCATTTCCACCATCACTGAGACAGATAATGGGCTTGTTCCCATTACCTGACAGGATATTATCCAATCTGTTGACTATGTCACCAACACCAGCTCCAGAGAAGCACACACACACACTCACTTTTTTATTCCTATTGCAGAAAGAATGGTCCATATCTTACCTGTGAGTCACCAAGCACAAGAATTCGCTTATTTCTGTTAACAGGGGAAATAGTACCTTTACCTTCACTGACCACTGAAGTACACTCATCCTCATGAACAGAGAAGCGATTTCCTACCTTCAAATCTTTTCTCTTAACTTTCTTTATTTTGATGCTTCTCACTTTACTGGGAACCACTCGCCACTTGTAGCAGGTGCTGGATTGCACCTCACTGCAGGTAGCCTTTTCGTCCTTCCCATCGTCAGCCTCCTCGCAGCGAGTGACAGACTGCACCTCACTGCTGGTAGCCTCATTTCCTCAACCACTCCAACACCCTCACACTTACTCCCAAACCCATCGAGGCGAACCTTCAGCCTCCTAGTTTCCTCCTGGAGGTAAGACCTCCTCCAACGCTCTAACCTCAGATTTTAAAACACTGCAGAAGCAAGTTATGGCTTCGTAACCCTCCACACTAATCGCCAAAGCAGCTCAGGACCTGTGATCTCTCGTGACCACTGATCACTCAAGACCACTGACTTCAAAGTACAAAGAGTGACTAGGAGATCCTGCAGCCACGTGAGAAACCAGATACCTTCTGGAAAACTTCATGAACCATCAAATCAAGGAAACAACCAGTGAGAAAGGAGAACATGAGGTAGTAAGGTTGGGCCTTGCGTTCATGTTGAGCAATTATGTGTTAGGGTCATTAAATAAAAAAGCCCCTAGTGACTACGCTGTCCCGAGCTTTGAACACCTTGTGGAAGTAAACCAGAAAATAGAAACAGCACAGAAATGAAAAAAAAGCTATACCGCAGAAGAAAAGCCATACTTGGAATGAAGCAATTCCTGAATGAGGTGCAGTCAGAAAATAAATTACAAGGAAGAGGGTGAATGAGATGATGGAGCATATGGATGGAGAGTACCAAGAGGCAAAGGAGAAATTCATACAGAAGAATAAAAGAAGCAGAAAGATTTAAGATAAAATGTATTAGAGCATAGAATAAAATATAGAAGTTAAATTATGCAGGAAAGCAAAGATTAAATAGAACTACAAGAAAAGAATATGCATGAACAAGAAGAAAGGTTCAACATAAATATGAGAATGATATAGCATCAAAGATCAAGTTGGACCCAAAGTTACTGTACAACAACATCAGGAAGAAGATCAGAGTAAAGAGAACGCAAACCGAATGATATGGAATTCTGCGAGGAGCTGAGCAAGATATATAGGGTCGTATTCGCAGACGAAATGAGAAGGTTACAGGAGAAACTAAACACTGAAGTGCACCATGAAGTGCTGGACATAATACAAAGAAGAGGGAAAGTGGCAAAGAATATTTTGTGTGAGTACACCCCATAAAGATATGGCAATATCTTTCCGTGGGACTTGCGAGAGGGTGCAGAAGTGCTGTGTGTTACACTAGTAACAATTTGCATCAAATCAATCGATACAGGGCAACTGTCAGAGATGTGGAGGACAGTAAATGTAGTGGCAATATTTAGAAAAGGGTAGAGACAGGTAGCTCCGAACTATAGGCCTGTGTCTCTGCCAAACACAGATTAGGTAAAGAGTGGAGAAGCGTTTAGAAAGAAGTAGGCTCATGAACGACAACCAGCACTATCCCAGAGACTGTAAATTTTGCCTCATAAACCTATTAAAATTCTACAAGGTAACAGAAGTGACAGAACAGAAAGTGATGGGTATAACACATATTTCTGGACTTCAAGAAGGATTTTAACAGTAATACACGTGAGACTGGGTCGAAAGCTAGAGGAGCAGGCAGGAATAGCATCGGTGGTATTACAGTCAAAGAATGAGTAACAGGGAGGAAATAACGAGCTATTTCGAGAAGGGGTGTCAGGAATGTGTGCGAGTGATGAGCGGGTATCCACGCACATCAATACTAGAGCAATAATAATAACATAATATCTTTATTTACTACAAGTACATGTACAAGGTATACAGGCCAGCTGACATCAATAATATACTACTATATAGAAAGCCGCTTATTATGCTGAGCATTTCGGGCATATTAGGTCATTGTCCCAGGATGCTACCCACACCAGTCGACTAACACCTAGGCACCCATTTTACTGATGGGGAACATAGACAACATGTGTAAATAAACACACCCAATGTTTCTACCCTGGCTGGGAATCGAACCCAGGCCCTCGCCGTGTGAAGCGAGAGCTTTAGCCACCATTTCTTGTATTCATGAATGAGATGAGGAAAGGAAATGTATCAAATGCGCACACAGACGCTCAAACTTACACACACACACACACACACACACACACACACACACTTACACACACACACACACACACACACACACACACACACACACACACACAAATACCTAGGACATATGCAAATAATCCATCTCATGTTTCTGGAGCTGTGTCTAATTTCAGTAGAGTGAAGGTTTTGTGTGTGAGTTTGAGGCTTCGCTGAGCCAATGTCTGGTGCTTCTGTAGGCAAGCAAACATGAAAGTTATAATTGTTGTTGCACAATCTCTAGAGTCATATTGCAAGCTGTTGACGGATGTTGATAACGACAGAGAGTAAAAAGTTTACATCATTTAGAATTCACACACAAGTTACATGATTTTCAGAACTCTCCTGCCATTAACACTTGAAGCTGGTTTGTTATGTAGCAACTTGTACATTTATAAGTTCCCAGATGTTTGTTCAACTCAGTTCATAACAACTAACGCTTTAGAACATTTTCTGTTTATTGTTAAAGCATTAATTTAATCCAAGAGTTAAAGGACAAAATAAGAAGCTAAAAGATTTAATATATGTAATGTATTATTGTACCCACGAAATGAGTGGTATTAATAACAACACTGCACTAGCCAAGGAGTCGAACCCATGCTGTTTTGGCCCACATCGTGTTGAGCGAAAGCACATGATGCTTTAGACCACTGACGCCTCTGAGCTAGTACACAAGTAGAGTGAAATCAGCTCAGAGGCGTCCACACCACCGTATGTCCATCGATGGCGGCAACATCATCTAGCTTGGCTGGATGCACCATTGTTAAGGATTGTGTGGTCTAGTGGTCTAAAGCGTCATGCGTTTTCGCTCACCATGAGGGGGGGGCAAAACAGTATAGGTTCGACTCCTTCGCTAGTGCAGTATTAATATATATATATATATATATATATATATATATATATATATATATATATATATATATATATATATATATATATATATATACATATATATATATAAATATATATCGTGCCGAATAGGCAGAACTTGCGATCTTGGCTTAAATAGCAACGCTCATCTTGCCATATAGGACAAGTGAAAATTTGTGTATGCAATAATTTCGCTAAAATCATTCTGAACCTAACGAAAAAAATATATATTACTGTGTTTGTTTAGTATTAAATTATTTTAAATAAATCTAAAATATTTTTAGTTAGGTTAGGCGAAAATAAATTGTTCTTGTTATAATAAGGTTAGGTAAGTTTTCTTAGATTCTTTTGGTGCAAAATTAAAAATTTTTACATTATCATTAATGAAAAAAATATATCTTTAAATATATAAGAGAAAAATTTAGAAAGGACTTAATTTTAAATGATTTCTTGCTAATTGACCAGTTTTACATATTCGGCACGACATTATATATATATATATATATATTATATATATATATATATATATATATATATATATATATATTTATATTATATATATATATATATATATATATATATATATATATATTTATATATATATATATATATATATATATATATATATATATATATATATATATATTTATATATATATATATATATATATATATATTTATATTATAAATATATATATATATATATATATATATATATATATATATATATATATATTTATATTATATATATATATATATATATATATATATTTATATTATATATATATATATTTATATTATATATATATATATTTATATTATATATATATATATTTATATTATATATATATTTATATTATATATATATATATTTATATTATACATATATATATTTATATTATATATATATATATGTATATATATATATTTATATTATATATATACATATGTATATATATATTTATATTATATATATATATATGTATATATATATATTTATATTTTATATATATATATGTATATATATTTATTTATATTATATATATATATATATGTATATATATATATATTTATATTATATATATATATATGTATATATATATATATATATATATATATATATATATATATATATTTACTAGGTAGTAGGTTGGTAGACAGCAACCACCCAGGGAAGTACTACCGTCCTGCCAGATGACTGTGAAACAAAAACCTGTAACTGTTTTGCATGATGGTAGGATTGCTGGTTTCTTTTTCTGTCTCATAAACACGCTAAGATAACAGGGATATCTTGCTACTCCTACTTACACTTTGGTCACACTTCACAGACACGCACATGCATATATATATATACATACATCTAGGTTTTTCTCCTTTTTCTAAATAGCTCTTGTTCTTTTTTATTTCTTCTATTGTCCATGGGGAAGTGGAAAAGAATCTTTCCTCCGTAAGCCATGCGTGTCGTATGAGGCGACTAAAATGCCGGGAGCAATGGGCTAGTAACCCCTTCTCCTGTATACAATTACTAAAAAAGAGAAGAAGAAAAACTTTATAAAACTGGGTTGCTTAAATGTGCGTGGATGTAGTGCGGATGACAAGAAACAGATGATTGCTGATGTTATGAATGAAAAGAAGTTGGATGTCCTGGCCCTAAGCGAAACAAAGCTGAAGGGGGTAGGAGAGTTTCAGTGGGGGGAAATAAATGGGATTAAATCTGGAGTATCTGAGAGAGTTAGAGCAAAGGAAGGGGTAGCAGTAATGTTAAATGATCAGTTATGGAAGGAGAAAAGAGAATATGAATGTGTAAATTCAAGAATTATGTGGATTAAAGTAAAGGTTGGATGCGAGAAGTGGGTCATAATAAGCGTGTATGCACCTGGAGAAGAGAGGAATGCAGAGGAGAGAGAGAGATTTTGGGAGATGTTAAGTGAATGTATAGGAGCCTTTGAACCAAGTGAGAGAGTAATTGTGGTAGGGGACTTGAATGCTAAAGTAGGAGAAACTTTTAGAGAGGGTGTGGTAGGTAAGTTTGGGGTGCCAGGTGTAAATGATAATGGGAGCCCTTTGATTGAACTTTGTATAGAAAGGGGTTTAGTTATAGGTAATACATATTTTAAGAAAAAGAGGATAAATAAGTATACACGATATGATGTAGGGCGAAATGACAGTAGTTTGTTGGATTATGTATTGGTAGATAAAAGACTGTTGAGTAGACTTCAGGATGTACATGTTTATAGAGGGGCCACAGATATATCAGATCACTTTCTAGTTGTAGCTACACTGAGAGTAAAAGGTAGATGGGATACAAGGAGAATAGAAGCATCAGGGAAGAGAGAGGTGAAGGTTTATAAACTAAAAGAGGAGGCAGTTAGGGTAAGATATAAACAGCTATTGGAGGATAGATGGGCTAATGAGAGCATAGGCAATGGGGTCGAAGAGGTATGGGGTAGGTTTAAAAATGTAGTGTTAGAGTGTTCAGCAGAAGTTTGTGGTTACAGGAAAGTGGGTGCAGGAGGGAAGAGGAGCGATTGGTGGAATGATGATGTAAAGAGAGTAGTAAGGGAGAAAAAGTTAGCATATGAGAAGTTTTTACAAAGTAGAAGTGATGCAAGGAGGGAAGAGTATATGGAGAAAAAGAGAGAAGTTAAGAGAGTGGTGAAGCAATGTAAAAAGAGAGCAAATGAGAGAGTGGGTGAGATGTTATCAACAAATTTTGTTGAAAATAAGAAAAAGTTTTGGAGTGAGATTAACAAGTTAAGAAAGCCTAGAGAACAAATGGATTTGTCAGTTAAAAATAGGAGAGGAGAGTTATTAAATGGAGAGTTAGAGGTATTGGGAAGATGGAAGGAATATTTTGAGGAATTGTTAAATGTTGATGAAGATAGGGAAGCTGTGATTTCGTGTATAGGGCAAGGAGGAATAACATCTTGTAGGAGTGAGGAAGAGCCAGTTGTGAGTGTGGGGGAAGTTCGTGAGGCAGTAGGTAAAATGAAAGGGGGTAAGGCAGCCGGGATTGATGGGATAAAGATAGAAATGTTAAAAGCAGGTGGGGATATAGTTTTGGAGTGGTTGGTGCAATTATTTAATAAATGTATGGAAGAAGGTAAGGTACCTAGGGATTGGCAGAGAGCATGCATAGTTCCTTTGTATAAAGGCAAAGGGGATAAAAGAGAGTGCAAAAATTATAGGGGGATAAGTCTGTTGAGTGTACCTGGTAAAGTGTATGGTAGAGTTATAATTGAAAGAATTAAGAGTAAGACGGAGAATAGGATAGCAGATGAACAAGGAGGCTTTAGGAAAGGTAGGGGGTGTGTGGACCAGGTGTTTACAGTGAAACATATAAGTGAACAGTATTTAGATAAGGCTAAAGAGGTCTTTGTGGCATTTATGGATTTGGAAAAGGCGTATGACAGGGTGGATAGGGGGGCAATGTGGCAGATGTTGCAAGTGTATGGTGTAGGAGGTAGGTTACTGAAAGCAGTGAAGAGTTTTTACGAGGATAGTGAGGCTCAAGTTAGAGTATGTAGGAAAGAGGGAAATTTTTTCCCAGTAAAAGTAGGCCTTAGACAAGGATGTGTGATGTCACCGTGGTTGTTTAATATATTTATAGATGGGGTTGTAAGAGAAGTAAATGCGAGGGTCTTGGCAAGAGGCGTGGAGTTAAAAGATAAAGAATCACACACAAAGTGGGAGTTGTCACAGCTGCTCTTTGCTGATGACACTGTGCTCTTGGGAGATTCTGAAGAGAAGTTGCAGAGATTGGTGGATGAATTTGGTAGGGTGTGCAAAAGAAGAAAATTAAAGGTGAATACAGGAAAGAGTAAGGTTATGAGGATAACAAAAAGATTAGGTGATGAAAGATTGAATATCAGATTGGAGGGAGAGAGTATGGAGGAGGTGAACGTATTCAGATATTTGGGAGTGGACGTGTCAGCAGATGGGTCTATGAAAGATGAGGTGAATCATAGAATTGATGAGGGAAAAAGAGTGAGTGGTGCACTTAGGAGTCTGTGGAGACAAAGAACTTTGTCCTTGGAGGCAAAGAGGGGAATGTATGAGAGTATAGTTTTACCAACGCTCTTATATGGGTGTGAAGCGTGGGTGATGAATGTTGCAGCGAGGAGAAGGCTGGAGGCAGTGGAGATGTCATGTCTGAGGGCAATGTGTGGTGTGAATATAATGCAGAGAATTCGTAGTTTGGAAGTTAGGAGGAGGTGCGGGATTACCAAAACTGTTGTCCAGAGGGCTGAGGAAGGGTTGTTGAGGTGGTTCGGACATGTAGAGAGAATGGAGCGAAACAGAATGACTTCAAGAGTGTATCAGTCTGTAGTGGAAGGAAGGCGGGGTAGGGGTCGGCCTAGGAAGGGTTGGAGGGAGGGGGTAAAGGAGGTTTTGTGTGCGAGGGGCTTGGACTTCCAGCAGGCATGCGTGAGCGTGTTTGATAGGAGTGAATGGAGACAAATGGTTTTTAATACTTGACGTGCTGTTGGAGTGTGAGCAAAGTAACATTTATGAAGGGATTCAGGGAAACCGGCAGGCCGGACTTGAGTCCTGGAGATGGGAAGTACAGTGCCTGCACTCTGAAGGAGGGGTGTTAATGTTGCAGTTTAAAAACTGTAGTGTAAAGCACCCTTCTGGCAAGACAGTGATGGAGTGAATGATGGTGAAAGTTTTTCTTTTTCGGGCCACCCTGCCTTGGTGGGAATCGGCCGGTGTGATAATAAAAAATATATATATATATATACAGTGGTCCCCCGCTTTTCGTAGTTCCCGGCAATTGTAAAATTCGCCATTCATAGAGGTATTTTGTATAAACATGGACTCGCTTTTCATAGGCTGACTCGCAAGTCGTAGTTCGTCCGGGACGCATACCCACGGCGTGAGCCAGGGCGGCAGCCGGTCTGGCATTGTTTACCAGTGAGCGAAGGTCCCCTCACGTGCTCCAGCGAAATATTTCATAATATTCCATTTATTTTAGTGCTTGCAAGTACTAAATAAGCTACCATGGCTCCAAAGAAAGCTCCTAGTGCCAAGCCTGTGGTAAAGAAGGTGAGAAATATGACTGAATTTAAGAAAACCATCATTGAACAATATGAAAGTGGTACAAGTGTGGCCGAACTGTCCAGGATGTATAAGAAACCCTACACAACCTTATGCTCCATAGTGGCCAAGAAAAATGAAATAAAGGATGCTGTTGTTGCAAAGGGAGTAACTATGCTGACAAAAATGAGATCACCAGTACTGGAAGAGGTTGAGAAGTTATTATTGGTGTGGATAAATGAGAAGCAATTAGCAGGAGATACTCTTATGACTTCGTTTATTTGTGAAAAGGCTAGGCAGTTGCATGAAGATTTGGTAAAGAAATTGCCTGCAAATAGTGGTGAAGTGAGTGAATTTAAGGCCAGCAAAGGCTGGTTTGAGATATTTAAGAACCGTACTGGCATACACAGTGTGTTACACAAATAACCCGCACATAAAAGAGAGAAGCTTACGATGACGTTTCGGTTCGACTTGGACCATTGACAAAGTCACACTAACAGAGGTGGAGCAGGACGGCTATATATAGGCAGGAAGAGGTGGAGGTAGTAGTAGTAGTAGTAGTAGTAGTACAAGAATTGTATAATACCGACAAGATGAAATTAAGACACATGCACAACACCCGGGCATCACCATTGTAGACGTTTCGCCATCCAGCCAGCCACTGGATGGCGAAACGTCCACAACAAAGACAACCAGATGCCGCACATGTGTCTTAATATCATCAGTAGTTGTAGTAGTAGTAGAAGAAGAAGAGGTAGTAGTAGTGGTAGAAGTGGGAAATAAGGATGACGAGCCAGTCAAAAACAAAGGAAGGGGAGCACTGCAAGAGAGCTAGATGCCCACAGAGGGAGAGCAAGCGCACAGAGGTGCGTGAAAGGGGAAGTGGTGAAATAAAATAAATGAAGAAGGAACAGAAACACGAGACAGGAGAGAGAAAGACAACCCAGAGGAGAAAAGGACAGAGGAAAGGGGAAGAGGAAGAAGAAAAAGAAAGAAAAAATGAGGATTCAGGTTAAGTCACGGGTGTTCTGAAGTTTGGAGCATTTTACAATGTAGTGGGAGAGGAAGGCATCTACAGAGACGAAGCCAGGGCTAAGGAAAGTTCTTGTACTACTACTACTACTACTACTATATATAGCCGTCCTATATATAGCCTATATATAGCCTATATATAGCCGTCCTGCTCCACCTCTGTTAGTGTGACTTTGTCAATGGTCCAAGTCGGACCGAAACGTCGTCGTAAGCTTCTCTCTTTTATGTGCGGGTTATTTGTGTATCGTTCCAGTCACGGTATTGTGCCTTTTTGTTATTTATGCACAGTGTGGTAAGGCATGGTGAGGCTGCCAGTTCGGACCACAAGGCGGCTGAAAAATATGTGCATAAATTCCAGGAGTACATAGAGGCTGAAGGACTGAAACCTGAACAAGTGTTCAATTGTGACGAAACAGGCCTCTTTTGGAAGAAAATGCCAAAGAGGACCTTCATTACACAAGAGGAAAAGGCAATGCCAGGACACAAGCCTATGAAAGACAGGCTGACTCTAATGTTCTGTGCTAATGCTAGTGGGGATTTCAAAGTGAAGCCATTACTAGTGTACCATTCTGAAAATCCCAGTGTGTTCAGGAAAAACAATGTTATGAAGAGTAAATTGTGTGTGTTTTGGAAATCTAATAGTAAGGCATGGGTCACGAGGGAAATTTTCGTCGAGTGGTTCAATGAAGTGTTTGGCCCTAGTGTGAAGAAGTATCTCCTGGAAAAGAAATTGGATCTCAAGTGCTTGCTAGTAATGGACAATGCACCTGCTCATCCTCCAAACTTGGATGACCTAATTTTCGAGGAGTTTGGGTTCATCACAGTAAAGTTCTTGCCCCCGAATACCACTCCTCTCCTCCAACCCATGGACCAGCAGGTTATTGCAAACTTTAAAAAACTCTACACAAAACCAATGTTTCACAGGCGCCTGACTGTGACCACAGACACTCACTTGACCCTAAGGGAATTTTGGAGAGTACACTTCAGCATCCTCCACTGCATAACCCTTATAGGTACGGCTTTGGAGGGAGTGACTACCAGGACTTTGAACTCTGCCTGGAGAAAATTGTGGCCAGATTGTGTCGACAAGAGGGATTTTGAAGAATTTGGGACTGACCCTAATGAGCCTATGTCTGTTGTAAAATCAATTGTGGCACTGGGGAGTTCCATGGGGTTGGATGTGAGTTTGGAGGACGTGGAAGAATTGGTGGAAGACCACAATGAAGAGCTCACCACTGAGGAGCTGCAAGAGCTTCAGCAGGAAGAGCAACACATTGCAGCTCAGAATCTTACTGCAGAGGAGGTGGAAGTGAGATGGTAGAAGGTGCCTTCTTCAGAAATTAAAGAGATTTTTACTATGTGAGGTAAGATGGAAAGCTTTATGGAGAAACATCACCCTAACAAGGTTGTTGCAAGCCAGGTTGGCAACATGTACAGTGACAAAGTCTTGGGCCATTTTAGGGAAGTGTTAAAGAGACGCCAGAAACAGAGCTCTCTCCACAGTTATTTTGTGAGACAGGACTCCAGTGACTCTCAAGGTGGTCCTAGTGGCATTAAGAAACAGAGAAGAGAAGCAACCCCAGAAAAGCAAATGGTACCTGAGGTGTTGATGGAAGGGGATTCCCCTTCCAAACTATAAACAATCCACTCTCTCTCCTCCTCCAGTCTCCCATACACTAAGAAGAATCTCCAATAAAGGTAAGTGTTATGCTGTTAATGTTTCATTCATCATTTCCCATTGTATTGTTTATGTACTACATGCATATTTCATGTTAAAATTTTTTTTGTTTTAATACTTCTGGGTGTCAGGAACGGATTAATTGTATTTACATTATTTCTTATGGGGAAAATTGATTCGTAAATCGTAAATTTCGTTTACAGTAACGGCTCTAGGAATGGATTAATTACGAACAACGAGGGACCACTGTATATGTGTATATATAATATGTATATATATATATATATATATATATATATATATATATATATATATATATATATATATATATATATATATATATATATATATAATTATTAACACAGCCGTCTCGCACAAGGGCAGGGTGGCCCACAAGAAAAACTTTCCATCATTGTCTTGGCAGAGGCTTGCTTACACTTCTATTATAAAACTGCGACATTAACACCCCTCCTTCAGAGTGCAGACACTGTACTTCCCATCTCCATGACTCAAGTCCGGCCTACCGGTTTCCCTGAATCCCATCATAAATGTTACCATGCTCACACTCCAACAGCACGTCAAGTCCTAAATACAGTTTGCCTCCATTCGCTCCTGACTACACTGGCATGCACATGCATATGCATACATACACATCTAAGTTTCCTGTCTTAATAGATTTTGTTCCTTATTTCCTCTATTCTTTATAAGGAAGTGGAAAGGAATCTTTTCTCCGTAAGCCATGCGTGTCGTATGAGGCGGCTAAAATGCCGGGAGCAAAGGGCTAGTAACACCTTGTCCTGTAGAAAATACTAAAAAAAAAAAAAATAGAAAAAACTTTATAAAACTGGAATGGCTGAATGTCTGTGGATATAATGCTGGTGATAAGAAAGAGATAATTGCTAATGTTATGAATGAAAAAACGTTGGATGTCCTGGCTTTAAGCGAAACAAAACAGAAGGTGGTACGCGAGTTTCAGAGGGGGAGAAATAAATGGATTAAGTCAGGAGTATCTGAGAAAGTTGGAGCTAAGGAACGTGTAGCAATAATGTTGAAGGATCAGTTATGGAAGGATAAGAGGGAATATAAATGTATAAATTCAAGGATTATGTGGATTGAAATAAAGTTCGGACGCGATAAGTGGGTCATAATAAGTGTGTATGCACCTGGAGAAAAGAGAAGTGTAGAGGAAAGAGATCTTGGGAGATGTTAAGCGAGTGTGTGTTTAAGGAGGCCTGGTCACAGACCGGGCCGCGGGGGCGTTGACCCCCGGAACTCTCTCCAGATCTCCAGATAAGTGAGAGAGTAATTGTAGGAGACCTAAATGCTAAAGTAGGAGATACATTTAGAGAGGGTGTGGTAGGTAATTTTGGGGTGCCAAGTGCAAATGATAATGGGAGCCCTTTGATTGAGCTTTGTATAGAAAGGGGTTTGGTTATAAGTAATACACATAAGAAAAAGAGGATAAATATGTATTTGATATGATGTAGGGTGTAATGACAGTAGTTTGTTGGACTATGTGTTGGTAGATAAAAGACTAGTAAGTAGACTTCAAGATGTACATGTTTATAGAGAGGTCACATATATATCAGATCACTTTTTAGTTGTAGCTACAATGAGAGTAAAAGGTAGATGGGATACAAAGAAAATAGTAGCAGCAAGTAAGAGAGAAGTGAAGGCTTATAAACTAAAGGAGGAGGCAGTTAGGTTAAGATATAATCAGCTATTGGAGAATAGATGAGCTAGAGTGAGTATAGGCAATGGGGTTGAAGATGTATGGGGTAGGTTTAAAAATGTAGTGTTAGAGTGTTCAGTAGAAGTTTGTGGTTACAGGAAAGTGGGTGTGGGAGGGAAGAAGAGCGATTGGTGGAATGATAATGTTAAGAGAGTAGTAAGGGAGTAGTAAGGGAGAGATTTTTACAAAGTAGAAGAGATGCAAGAAGAGAGGAATATATGGAGAGAAAAAGAGAGGTTAAGAGAGTGGTGAAGTAGTGTAAAAAGAAAGCAAATGAGAGAGTGGGTGACATGTTATCAACAAATTTTGTTGAAAATAAGAAAAAGTTTTGGAGCTAGATTAATAAGCTGAGGAAACCTAGGGAACGAATGGATTTGATAGTTAAAAATAGGAGAGGAAAGTTACTAAATGGAGAGTTAGACACATTGTGAAGATGGAGGGAATATTTTGAGGAATTGTTATATGTTGATAAAGATAAGGAAGCTGTAATTTAATTTCTAGGACAAGGAGTAATAACATCTTCTATGAGTAATTAGGAGCCAGTTGAGTGTGGGGGGTGTTCGTGAAGCAGTGGGTAGAATGAAAGAGGATAAGGCATCTGAGATTGATGGGATAAAGATAGAAATGTTTAAAGCAGGTGGGGATATACTTTTGGAGTGGTTGGTGCTTTTATTTAATAAATGTATGGATGAGGGTAAGGTACCTAAGGATTGGCAGAGAACATGCATATTTCATTTGTGTAAAGGCAAAGGGGACAAAAGAGAGTGTAAAATTATAGGTGAATAAATCTGTTGAGTATACCTGGTAAAGTGCATGGTAGAGTTATTATTGAAAGAATTAATTACTTATGAACGCCTACAGTGACCATATCCCTAATATCCAACATTACAGCCCTCATCGACAGTATGTAACACGGCCCTCAGATCAGCCTTAGTTTCACTATCGCTCAAACTACTGTTAATTACAGGGCTCGAAGAAGGTTAGAGAATCATCCCACTGCATGGTGAAGCTTGTTGGCTAAAGGAGGAAGTCCAAACGTGATCAAATCTAAATTGAAGGCTAAAACAAAACGAAATGTGGGCTGCAAAACCCGGGGGGCCTTGGCCAAGGACCGACAAGGCTCTTTAGCTGTTGAAACCATTCCAGCTCTAAGTCGCCAGCATTCGAGAAAAAGCTAACTCGCTAACCGAACCTTTCGCTTCTAAGATAAAAATCCCGTAACGAATTCGAGAGCCTTCTTTGAGGAACTTTCTGAGTAACCGCCGCCTCTGGTGAGTTTTTGGTATTTGTAGTGATCAGTATAGCAAAATAGCTAAGGGTCGCTCACATCGTCTATCTATACTATATATACCTGCCTGAGATCATGTCTCATTGCTACTTCGTAGGCGCTATATGATCCTGTGGAGTCAGTGCTTTCCCCAAATAAATTAACAATCCTTTGCCAGCCGTATCTAAGTTGTTGAATGTGGCAGTAAGACAAGGCGAGGCACATCTCCATCATAAAAATTTGGATCAAGGAAAGGCTGTGGGCTCCGATTAGGCGAATCCGAAATTACTGAGTAGATGTGCTGATCAGTTTGCATTCCCTTCAACGCATATCTGTCCACTGCCTAACACAGAGCAAATTTCTTTGTGGAAAAAGTAATATATGGCCCCTTTTCACTAAACGAAGAGTCGTGAGATAATAACTAGAGACCAGTGTCACTCCTCTCAATCATTAGCAAATTTCTTTGCGGTCGTTAAAATGAATTCAGAAAAGGTCACTTTGCAGGTGATCTGTTTATCTTTATCACTATGTGGAATCAGTCGCTAGATGATTCTAAGACTAACTGATGAGTAGTGACGGACATTGTTGATGCCTTAAGTCGGATGATGACGATGAGTTCAGCTTCGTGTTCCATATATAATCGAGTAAACCAACATTAGAGTCGTCACAATCAGCACCTCCATATATAACTAGGACTACACTGAAGCAGGATGAAGACTTGAAACAAGTCTCAATGAAAATATTAATGCAAGCAGGAACGATATCTTGAAGAACGCATGCGTAAAACACCAGAATTCTGATGCTGAAATTTAACGACTCCCGCTTTGTGATTAAAGAACCCACTTTCCGAAGACGTAAATGCCTTGAATCATCCTTAATTGCCATACAAAGACAAACAGAATAAAATTAGTTTTGTCATCTCTAAAGCCTTAAGAAGAGTTCTCACAAAACTAATAAATCCCGCTATCACATAGCAACAGTGAGTCACCTCCACTGTTACTACTAAACTACTAGTATTACTGTTACTACCTCAACTACTGCTACTATACTACTACTACTTCCAACAACATGAGCTAGTCAACCTATTGTAGTGATTATCCATTTACATATCACTCTGTTACCTGTGTCCTTGTAATATTTGTAAAGGCTTGACAAAGATCCTGGAGAGCGAAACGTTGCCACAATTAAGTTTCATTAGCTCCACATGTGAACTTTTACTTCATCCTGTTTTCTTTCTCTATGTTTCACAATTATTTAGTGTTAAATATTTATCTTTAAATATATTCTATTTTAATATTTATTGTATTTGTATTAAATTTAAATATTTATAGTAGCGCTCGTAAATCACTTCCGGTTATCTCTTCTACTGGTACGCAGCGCAACAGTAATTTCGGATATCATTTATTTCACGGAATATCACAAATTACAATCGTGCCTGTTGTCGATACTGGTGACATGACAATGCATGATCTCTGGACCTAGTACCAATATATACTGTGTAAATATCACCAGCCTTTGTGCAGTGTCTTGTGAAAATACCACCTCCCTACCTGCCATTCATACTAGTGTGTATTTTGAAGCAGCAGCAATCATTATTGATGTTCAATGTTAACATTCATACGTGGCATTCATTCTTGGGTGTGTTAGGTATGAGCCACAATACTGTCATTCATACTTAAGCGAGTTATGTGTATACGACCACCATACCTGACATTCCTTCTCGTGTGATGGGTATAAATCTCCCTCATTTCTGACTTGTATACTCGTGTTTGTGTATATACAACCATCAGACCTGATAGCTATACTCTTGTGTGATATACCACCATCACAAGTGATATTCATACAAGTCTGCGTTGTGTATATACTGCCAGCCTGACTGAAATCCAAAACTGTCTGTGGTGTTTCAATACTTGGAGATCGATAGCAATGTTTGTTTTGTTAATGAATCAGATATTCTGCCAATTTAACACTAACGTGAGGAATAACAAATGTATTAAAATATCATCCAAACTAATATATAAAAGTAACTTTGCTGAAAACATTAATAATTTAACTGGGTATTTCAAGTAGAAATGTAATCAGCAAAACTAAAAATCATGAAACCTGTTGGTGACGTCAATGTAACATGAATGTTTTTCTAATATACTAATACAGTAAGCCGACTTACTTATTAATCGACGCGGCAGCATTTCAATTAAAATGTTTATATTTTTTACCAAAAGCATAGAGCAACTCACTTGTTTACTATTAAAAAATATTTCCATCATTTCATTTTGCAAACTATTCCACATAAAGCCACATGAATATACATTCGTAAACGTATATTTACCTACATTATTGTACGCTTCACTTAACCTACAAAGAAGCTGACCTAACTTTTTACAGGTCCTCAGCACGCAGGATATGCCTTCCGTCTGTCTCCACCTTCTTTTATTTTCTCCTTTCTTTCCTCTTCTTTACCAGGATCTGCTTCGCCAGCAGCAGCAGGTATTCTCATGTTAACTCAAGCGCCTCTGATTCGTTTTGGTTACCACCCTTCTATTATATTGGTAAAAGCTATTTCCTTTCCGCACGGCTTCCATCTTTATGTACCATCTTTCGCGCCCTAGGAAAATTAAATATTGATAGTCGTTCACGCGAGGTTCTGCTTGCCGAGCTCGTGGAGACTTTGTCGATATTCAGGTAACTGTTGTCGCTATTTAAGTCCCTGAAATAATCGCTGATAATATCTAGGTGGTGACCACTATAACGCCTCTGGTGTGTGATCACTGAGTCTTCTACCATCAGTGGCCGCCCACAACACCATCATATCCAGGAGTAATGGTATATTGTACACCATCAATAAACATTTTTAATACATATATATCGTATGTATATTTTACAAACCATGAATAATAATGCTGACGAGTTTTAAGCTGGTCAGTTTTTATTTAATAGCCTTGTTCACTATGGGCCTTCCAAATTATGTTTTTAATCTTTTATGCTGAATGACTGCAAAATTAGTCTACCAGTGCATAATCTGTGATCATTTAACTAATATAACTTTACAGTTTTTGCTACGTGCACCTGGCGCATCGGCAGGTATTATTAGCTGGGCAGCTTACCTCTCTGCTATGGAGCATCCACTTTGTAAAAGACACTTCCCACACAATAAAACTTTTTTTGAACACACTGGCCGTCTCCCATCGAAGAAGAGTGGCCCCCCAAAAATAACCATTGTCATCAAAAATCACTCCATCACTGTTTTGCAAGAGGCTCACCGACATTACACCTCAAATGCTCCTCCAGGCTTCAATATCGCTAGGCCTCCTTCAAAGTGCATTCATTGTACCTCTCACCTTCAGAGCTAAAGTCCGACTAACCGGTTTTCCTAAATCCCTTCATAAATGTTACCTCCATACCTTCTGATATTCAACTTGCAAATTGATTATGAAAATGATATACAATTCCGACAAGTTGATAAGACAGTTAGGTATCTATTTCGAAACGTTTTGCCTACATAGTAAGCTTCTACATCGTCTTCACATCTCTACTGCTACTGCCAACTTTTCTGTACTCTACTGAAGAAGCCTACTGTGAGATGAAACGTTTCGGAATAAAGATACCTAACTTTTGCATGTGTCTTGCTTATCAACTTGGACAGCAGAAATGTGAAGACGATGTAATCGATCTATCATTACTTGCCTTTCTTACCAACCTGTACTTATTGTATACCATATTAATATTCAAAATTTGAGAGACTGGAAATATAGGGAAGGTAAATAACAGGAGATTTCACAGGAACAGAGTTTAGTAGAGAAGCAAGTCCGTTTAGCACGTGAGAAAGCAGAGTTTATGAAATCAGAAGGGTAGCCAAGACGAGAGAATGAATTTGTGAAGAGTGGAAATTTCCGAGACGAGGAAGAGTCACAAATGCGGACGGCATAGAGAAAGAGGAAAATAAGAACACTTTTCATGACAGAGGGAGGATGGTAGGATAGTGAATTCATATGCCACTGTGCGTAGGCTTGCGATAAACGGAAAAGAAATGCCTGTAACTGAGCGATGGACATGTACTTCAGTGAAAGGAAGCAAAGAATTAGATTCCTACTTAGAATTCAGGCGTAGTATACGTACGATTAAATTCTGCTTTAATGAATGAATTAACGCAGCTTGTAATGTGAATGGTGATTCATTTACAAATCTTTGTATATACTGACAAAATTTTCCTAAACATAAAAAGTGGTTTAGATAATAATGAGTGTATTGTAGCATGAGTTTACAGTATTTGATTACTCATTTCTGTTTACAAAACTTGTCGATGTTGCAGTTTTATAAGCATACAATTGAATAACGTGTGTAATCAAATTTCGAGGTGTATGTGTAACCCAGCCATTTTGAACAATAATTCACTAACGAATCCAATTATCATTGATTTTTAAAACATTTATTACTCAAACGTCATTATGCCTCCGACCTGTTTACAAATTCTGTGACATAACGCAATTAAGAATATGTTCTTGCCTTTCACTTAGTGTTAAATTTTAACGCACTGGAAGGTTAGATACGACGGGCAATATTTGTAGGTGTAATTTTAGGTTAATGACTTAATACTGAATGTGGCAGATAACACCTGTCATGTCTATATAATGGATCTGAGGCAAATAAAAAGCATATTATCTGGATGAGGGAAAGTGACTTCTCTCCTACAGACATCACTCGCCAACCTTGCATACCACGGGATACCGTGTAAACATTGTTGACTTGATGAGAAAAGTAAACTACACGATCAAACCAAAACAGGTCACATGAAAACTAAACCAGAACGAGACGAATATATAAAGGAAGGTGCAAAAGCAAATTCATTCAGTAATGCATTAAAAATAATAAATGAACTTAATTTGCAAGTGACTCCAAGGGCTGTCAGAAATTGTTTTCATGCTGCTGGAATATACCAAGGAACGACTGACAGACACTGAGGCTTCTTTAAATTTCAATGTCCCATTGCAAAATACGCAGCTGGAAAAGAAATAGATGAAGGTGCTTAATCATTGACTTGCACAGTAATATTTGAAATAAATTATGAAATATTTAATCATAAGGAATGTTGCACAAATACCTTCATTCAATCCCACTTCTATATCAGAACATACATTTTTATATTCCAGGTACATATGCCTGTACCAACATCAACGAAGAGGTAAGGAAAGCTGACGTAATTTCCGATATGTGAGGATGGATTGATCAGGTGGGAGAGTTTGCTGAGAACGAGAGAGTTCAATGCTGACCATTATCTAGATATACTGGGAAGAGGACATGATTTTCTCTTTGGGCCAGTGTCCTCCCATTCAATTAAAGAATCATCTTAATGCACAATAACTGCCCTGTTTATATTTCCATGGCTGGCAGTAGTGATTCTATTAACGGAAAGCTTACGACTTTCATGACTCAGTAAAAGGTGTGACATGAACCCTATTGAAAATGTGTCATAACATCGTGAACGTAGGAGCCAGAAATATAAATTACTTCATGATAGTTATTAAACCATTCAAGGGAAGAATGGGAGATCCTGAAGAGGAAACCACAGTTGATATATAATTATAATTACAATTATGAAGCTACAGGATTATAATCATGTCGCTCCATAACTTGAAAGGCTTCAAGATCTCACCGCCAGTAAAGAAGAACGGATGAGGCGCTAAATGTTCCCAGTACAACACATTATTCTAAGAGAGATTTCTAGCATTACAGTATTAAAGAAGAAATAAATTATGAAAATGGTATATCTGAATGAACCGTAATCATTTGAAACCATTCTCATACATTCACAACCGGATTATATTAGTGACGGACACGCTAAAACTTATGCATAAACGGGACACAAAAAGAAAGTCGAAACATTTACAAAATAAATCTAACGATGGGCATAAAATACTATATATATATATCAATACCAAAAAACATTGAATAAAAATAACCGGGCGTATGAGCACATAAGAATACTTTAAATGTTGTTATTTCAAATACAAAGATTCTCAGAAACAAGAATGTTTTTACGTTCAACAGAAATAGATTAATTTCCTAAATTATTTATTCTGGGAAAACAACTGTGTTACCCATTGGGATAAAAAAAAATATGTATTTGCAAGTGGCAAAAATCGATGCAGGTTGCCTATATTGATTGAACAATTACATATTACAAAAATATGTTCTATTTTTCCTTATGAATTGTGGAGACTTCTTATTAGTTCATTAATGTCAACAATTTTTTAGATATTCCAGTTGGCTCGTAAGAATCTCCTTTTCAGTTGCCATCAGTTTGGAAGAATCCAAGTTCTATATTGCATCTTGATAAATTCCTGACTAGTGGGTAGAGAGGTGGGGGGGGGGGGTTGATTGATTAAGTGGAGCACTTTCAAGGTTGTTTGTGGTATTGGTACTGAGGAACTGCTTAAAACAAGTAAGAACCTGGAGTTTACCTGGAGAGGGTTTCGGGGGTCAACGCTCCCGCGACTCGGTCTGAGACCAAGCTTCATGGTGGATCAGGGTCTGAGCAACTAGGCTGTTACTGCTAGCAGCACGCAAACTGACGTACGAACCACAGCCCGGTTGGTCAGCCCATAGTGGTCAGAAAGTGCCAAATTCAGTATATTTTGGGCAATTTTTTGTAAGTTTCTTCAGAGTTGAATTATATTTTGCACTGTGGTCTCCTCTGTCCCCTGTTCTTGCTAACCTTTATATGTAATACTTGTAAACTGTTCTACATCTTACTAATGGTGTGTACTCTTCCCTCTGGCTCCTCCATGTTGACGATATCTGTGTTCTTTGACCCCATGACTCTTGTCTCTTCCAAAAATCTCTCGATGCCCATAACAATCTTCCTCCTTTCATTAAGTTTAAAGATGAATGGGAATCTATTTGCTTCTTTTCCTTAGAGTACATGTCCATCGTTCGCTATGAGCATTCATTTTTCTGTCTATCGCAAGCCTACGCACAGTGACATATATACATTCACTATTTTTCTTACCATGCTCCCTCTGTCAAGAAAAGTGTTCTTATATAACTCTGTCTCTATACCCTCCGCATTTGTGAACCTCAGTCCCTTGTCTCGGAAATTTCCACTCTTCACAATTCTCTAGTCTTAGCTACCCTTCCGATTTCACAAACTCTGCCCTCTCACATGCTAAACGAACTTTCATCTCCTCCAAACTCTCTGTTCCTGTGAAATCTCATGTTCTTTGCCTTCCCCATATTTCCAGTCTCTCAAGTCTTGACAGCTTTCTCTGTTCCTTAGACATCAACCTTATTTTTCTCCACAATAACACCCTCCGCAGTAGGCTAGCTCGTACTTGTGCTGCTCATGTTTCTCGATATACTCCATTTCTTCCTCCTGTCGTCTATATTATTTTTTCAGAAACTGGCCGCTCTCTTTCTGATAGACTTAAAGAGCACCAAAGAGGTATCAGACTTGCCGACACAAATAATGCCCTTTTCTGTCATGTTAGAGATCACAATCATCCTATTGACTGGTCCTCTGCCAAAATTGTTTACAATTCTTCTAGCCTTCACAGTCGTCTTGTTGAATCATTCCTTGTACACAACTTTCTTAATATGAATTTCGGTCTTGGCTTTGTCTCTTAAGATGCTTTCCTCTCTCATGAAATTGTCAAATGCTCCAAAGTTCTGAACACTTGTGACGTAATCTGATCTTTTTCTTCTCTCCTTACATCTTCTCCTTTCCTATATTTTCTCTGCCTTTAACTTCTTCTGTCTAGGTGTGTTTCTTCCCTCGCCCTGTGTTTTTGGTCCACTTCTACTATTACCTCGCTGCACTCTCTGACTCTTATGCCATTACCACTTCTCGCCTTACTACAACAACCACCACTACCACTACCTGCACTACCTCTTAGACCTTTATCGCCAGGTTCTTTTTATTTTTCTATCTCTCTTTCTCCCTTCCCTCTCGTATATATACTGGTTCCCTTACCTTCGTGTAGAGTGTGATTAGTTAATGGTTTATGACTGAATGAAACATCGTCCTAATTTCTTTTTTTTATGTACGGGTTATTTGTGAAACATAACATGGTCGGTTATAAGACCAGAAGTGACCCAAAATGGGAGTCATAGTGGCTACAAATGAACTATTATCCTGGGCCTCCCCTATCTACATCTTCAGTTATACTTTTGCATTTCAGTATAAAAAGTACCGGCAATTAATTTTGGCAACCAATCGGTATCGTCGTTTCAAGGTTCGTTAACTAATTCGTGAAAATATTCTTTGCTTCTCTGTATACTTTAAGTTGCTAAATATCACTTCTGCCTGCAGAGTGTTGGGAAAATTTCCGTCCCAACTGTACTTTTATGTGTATACATACATATCTGAGTTTTAAAGCGTTTAGAAATTTAAAAAAGAAGAGCATTTAAAAGTTGGGATGTTTGAATGTCCGTGGATGTAGTTGAGATACGAAAGTTTTGAAAGTGAATGTTATAAATGAAAGTAAGCCTGATGTCCTTGCTCTGGGCAAAACAAAGCTGGAAGTTGTAGGATTTTCAGTGTGTAGAAATTAATGGAATATGATCGGGTATATCTTTAAGAATTAGAGCTATGTAAAGGGTAAGAATAATATTGGATGATCAGTTATGAAAGGAAAAGAGGGAATACGAAGATATAAACTCAAGTATTAAGTGGAATAAAATAAGGATGGGAAGCGAAAAGTGGATTATTTTAAATATTGATGCACCTGGGCAAGACAGGAGTGTAGAGGAAAGCGAGAGATTTTAGATAATAAGTGAAGGTTTCAGAGAGTTCTGAACAAAGACAAAGTAATAATTGTGGGGAAATAAATGTTCAAGTGGGAGACACTGCTGTAGAGCGCAAAATAGTAAAGTTTGGGGTTAGAGTGTAAATTATAATGGCGGGACTTCAATTGAATTTCTTGTAGAAAGAGATTTGGTAATGGGTAATCAGTATTATATATAAAAAAAAGAAAACTAAGTACACGAAAGCAGTTTGATTATGTATTAGTAGACAAGAGATTGATAGGTAGATTTGTGGACGTGCATGTTTTTGGAGGGGCAACAGATACAACAGATCATTATTTGGCTGTAGCTACTGTTGGAGTATGAGGTGGATGGAGTAAGTTTGGTGAAAGTTTAAAAATTATAGGAGGCAGCTAAGGGTAAGAGAAAAGCAACTGGTTGGAGAAAAATGGGCTAGTGAGAATATAGGATGTGAGGTTGAAGAGGTATGGAGTAGATTTAAGGAAACAGTGGAAGATGGATGGATATAGAAGGGTGGGTGCGGGAGGCAAGAGAAGTGAGTAATGTAATGACGAGGTAACTAGAGTGATGAGGGAGAAAAAATAGCACGCGTGATATAAGTAGGGTGGAGT
This sequence comes from Cherax quadricarinatus, assembly GCF_038502225.1. NCBI lineage: Eukaryota > Metazoa > Arthropoda > Malacostraca > Decapoda > Parastacidae > Cherax > Cherax quadricarinatus. The sequence continues at coordinate 23,940,956 of NC_091354.1, forward strand.
ATATGGAGAATAAAGGAGAGGATGAGAGGTGAGGGAGTGTAAAAGGAGAGCAAATGAGAGTGGGTGACGTTTTTGTCAAAAAAATTTACTGAAAATAAGTAAAAGTTAAGGAGTGAGATTAATAAGTTGAGTAATATTAGGAAATAGTAGGATTTATCAGCTAAAAACAAAGGGGAGGAGTTATTAGAGGAGAGTGAGGTCAAGGCTCTTTCCTTATTTCTTTATAACTGATTTGTCTCTCTTCTAAACATTTCTTGACCTGATTTTATTGGTGGCGTAAACTGTATTGTGCCATGAATGTTATGGAAGGTGAGGAAATGTGCCTTAGCAGAGCTACTGTAAATGTAGACCCGGTAAATGATGTAGTCTCATGCGACCCAACATCATTTGCAAAATCTATAATCCCAAGGTAAAAAAATGAGACCTGTGAACAATGTTTCAGTAGTAAGGAAGATATGTAATAAACTGTCACACTATCATGAGAGGTGCTGAGCAAGCAAACTGGAGTGAACCATAATATGAAGCAGTGAACCAAGATGTCTCAGAGTTGACGAGTACTCAGACAGCTCACAGAACGACTCCGGTTCACACATACGACGCAGCCTTTCTACAAACGATGAAGCTGATGGTATGGTAGATTAAATCCACGACTTTCTGGCCAAAATCCAGGTGATCCATATAGTCCTGTCGGCTCAGTCAAAACACAAAGGCTAAGGAAGAGAAGCTGTGTTTACCAACGTGGCAAGCAGTTCGCTAACTCGATAAACTGAAGACATTAAAAGACGGGTGAAAAAAATAAACAGCAACTCACGAAATCATAAGAACACGATTGCAAAGAAAACACTGAACTTGTTGAAACCATGGTGAGTATGTCGTGAAACACCAGACCAGTGCGTAAGGCAGTGGTCCTGCTGCTACAGTTACATTCCTCGAAGTAGGTATACACTATAGAGTTTAGCATGGGCACCACTGTGAACCACAAATGAATCTCCCGCCAGCGTGGATGTGGCCCAGCTGGGCTAGGGGCTTAAACTAGCCAAGAGTTTTAATACTCACTCGCAGTGGGTTAAAATTCCACCCGTTCCATGGTTTAAATAGTCTAACATTATGTTAATAGCATGGTTACACAAATCAAGATCGGTATCAGCTTTAAAAATTAAGAGACGAAGAACAAGAACAACAGAATAACACTAACAAAACAACAAAAATACAGAGGCACGAATACCTATAACCATTAGAGAGGTGGGTAGCTAAATGACACTGCGGCGTTGCCCAGTACCATACATATACTTACCAGTCGAGAGAGTAGTGTGGCAAAAGGCAGGTAGGCGGCGCTGACGTTTGTGTTTCTCTGATTATAATCGTGCGCTGTATAATCCTACTAAACCCGTAGGATTATACAGCGCGCGTGGGGAGGAGATGGTAGTCAGGCTCAATTTAGGAAACCGGAGCACAAATCCAACTCCCTAGATCAAGAGCCCCTCACCAGCGTCAAGGAACCTCCCTTCAGGGGCCTGCCCTTCTCTGAAACAGTCGCTTCAGGCAGCCAAACGACCCACATGATTATCGTTCATTCATATACACAGAAATATTACGTGTCAGCATAAACGCTTTCCCTACACACAAATTTTGCATACATATAAACTTACAGACATGCTTACACGAATGCATGCATACAAACATACGTACATACATACATCCATGTAGACATGCATACATTATAAACAGTAGATTATTATTATAATAATAATCAAGGAGGAAGCACTAAACCCGTAGGATTATACAGCGCCTGGGGGGGGGGGGATGTGGAAGGCATTCAGGCTTAATTCGGGGAACTGGAGCAAAGATCCAATTCCCTAAATCAAGAGCCCCTCACTAACATCAAGGAACCCTCCCTGAGGGGTATAAACAGTAGAACCAGCGGCAGGGAAAACAAAATAGTTTTTGACAAAGTTTCGAGACTTTCTATTGCCATCTTCAGGTCTACAAAGGGGAAAAAAAAAACAGAATTGAAATGATGTAAAAAATTAAGATTTTTGAAAAGTCATTTAAAATTGTCTAAGTCTGAAGTTAAAATAAAATTACCATATAATTAAAAACACGTGACCCAGCAGGAGATCTCATGAGCACCTATGTTAGGCGTAATGAAGTAATTTGCTAGAGAGAGTTCTGTGATTGTCAGTTCTGTGTGTGAAGGGTGACTAACACTTTAAAATAAGCTTTAAAATAAGCTTTAAAATAAGCTTTAAAATAAGCTTTAAAATAAGCTTTAATTATTATTATTATAATCAAGGGGGAAGCGCTAAACCCGGAGGATTATACAGCGCCTGGGGGGGGGGATGTGGAAGGCATTCAGGCTTAATTCGGGGAACTGGAGCACAGATCCAATTCCCTAAATCAAGAGCCCCTCACCAACATCAACGAACCTTCCTTGAGGGGAAATACGCTTTAAAATACGCTTTAAACCACACTTTAAAACACGCTTTTAAATAGGTTTTAAAATACGCTCAAAAATACGCTTTAAAATACACTTTAAAATACGTTTTAAAATACGTTTTAAAATACGTTTTAAGATACACTTTAAAATACGCTTTAAAATACGGTTTAAAATACACTTTAAAATACTCCTTAAAATATGCTTTAAAATACGCTTGTCTCGTATGATGGTCTTGTGCTGGCCCACCTTCCCTATTTTGTTCTTCTCGTTTAAGGTAGACTGAGCTGAGGAAGAAAGATTGGTTGAGATTGATTATTATAATCATGGGGGAGCGCTAAACCCGTGGAGATGAACACAGCGCCTTTGAGGGGGCTGGGGATGGAAGGCATTCTGGCTCAATTCAGGGAATTGGAGCACAGATCCAATTCCCTAGATCAAGAGCCCCTCACCAGCGTCAAGGAACCTCCCTAGAAAGGAGAGGAGGTTCAACTTTTCTTTTTGCTGATAACAATAATAAATGAGGGGAGAGAGTGAATAAATATGGATTAGAATGAGTGAAGTACAAAGGAGAGTGAAGGGTAGCATCCAGTAGCCGTGTTTTAGGTGTTGATCCAGGTGAGTGTAGAAGAGCAGTTAATTGGATTTTGTATATTACTGGAGTGTGGGTAGGGCAATGGTAATAAAATAACTGAGTAAAACTAATTAGTTTAAATTTTTAAACGTGGAGAGTAAACTGCATCCACAGTACTGCTACATCAGTAAGATAAATAACAACAGTAGCATAGTACTTCTACATCACCAAGATAAAGAGGAATATTTCAAGATAATTCCATCAGGAAACAATATATCAGTGTGGCAGGAGGCTGGCAGTAGCCAGGTGTCTCAGCGGGACCAGGCTCTCACCAGCACCAGGCTCTCACTAGCGACCAGATTCTCACCAGCACCAGGCTCCCACTAGCGACCAGATTCTCACCAGCACCAGGCTCCCACTAGCGACCAGACTCTCACCAGCACCAGGCTCTCACTAGCGACCAGACTCTCACCAGCACCAGACTCTCACCAGCACCAGGCTCTCACTAGCGACCAGACTCTCACCAGCACCAGGCTCTCATTAGCGACCAGATTCTCACCAGCACCAGGCTTTCACTAGCGACCAGATTCTCACCAGTGACCAGACTCTCACAAGTCTCACCAGCAACCACTCTCTCTCAGCGGGGGCCAGACTCTCACCAGCGACCAGATACTCTCAGCGGGGCCAGACTCTCACCAGCGACCAAACTCTCACTCACACTCACCTGATAAATCTTCAAAGATTTATATTGGGGATTTACACACATACTCACAAAATGGGTTCGACAACTTCCACTAGTGAGAGCGGCTGGATTTGAGAGGGACCTGACCTCTCAACATCTGAGTTCTTACCTCTCCTAGTGGCCTACGTCTCACCTCTTGGCGCTATATAAAGCTCCATCCTGTCACTTCATCTCCATATTGTTTCATACTATGGAACAATGCTCTTCTCCAGACTGAGGGACTGACCACCTCAAAACTTTAAGGGTGATGGACTGATTACATCGTCTTCAAGTATCTTCTGCTCCTATCAACTTTTCTGTACTCGACTGAAGAAGCCTACTGTGTAGGCGAAACGTTTCATAATAAAGATACCTAACTGTTGTTAGGTAAGACACATATGCAACAGTTAGGTATCTTTATTTCGAAACGTTTCGCCTACACAGTAGGCTTCTTCAGTCGAGTACAGAAAAGTTGATAGAAGCAGAAGATACTTGAAGACGATGTAATCAGTCCATCACCCTTAAAGTTTTGAGGTGGTCAGTCCCTCAGTCTGGAGAAGAGCATTGTTCCGTTGTCTGAAACAATATGAAGTTGAAGTGACAGGATGGAGCCTTTATATAGTGCCAGGAGGTGAGACGTAGGTTGCTTTGGGAGGGCAGGTCCCTCTCAAACCCAGCCGTTCTCACTAGTAGAGGTCGAAGTTGATGGTCTGTACCAAGATACCCTTGTGTTGCAGTGTCTGACAGAATATATAAAGGCTCCATCCTGTCACTTCAACTTCATATTGTTTCAGACAACGGAACAATGCTCTTCTCCAGACTGAGGGACTGACCACCTCAAAACTTTAAGGGTGATGGACTGATTACATCGTCTTCAAGTATCTTCTGCTTCTATCAACTTTTCTGTACTCGACTGAAGAAGCCTACTGTGTAGGCGAAACGTTTCGAAATAAAGATACCTAACTGTTGCATATGTGTCTTACCTAACAATCTGTCGGTATTTTATACCATTTTAATGTTCATACCTAACTGTTGCATATGTGTCTTACCTAACAACCTGTCGGTATTTTATACCATTTTAATGTTCTATATACCTGGAAAAAACTTTTAGGGTTAGTTTTAGAATCCCTAGCAACTTTAAATTCATAGTCCCTTTTAGCTTTTCTTATCCCCTTTTTAATGTCCCTCATAAGAACATAAGAACATAAGAACATAAGAAAGGAGGAACACTGCAGCAGGCCTGTTGGCCCATACTAGGCAGGTCCTTTACAATTCATCCCACTAACAAACATTTGACCAACCCAATTTTCAATGCCACCCAAGAAGCAAGTCCCTCTCAAATCCAACCCCTCCCAATCATGTACTTATCCAACCTAAATTTGAAACTACCCAAAGTCCTAGCCTCAATAACCCAACTAGGTAGACTGTTCCACTCATCTACTACCCTATTTCCAAACCAATACTTTCCTATGTCCTTTCTAAATCTAAACTTATCTAATTTAAATCCATTACTGCGGGTTCTCTCTTGGAGAGATATCCTCAAGACCTTGTTAATATCCCCTTTATTAATACCTATCTTCCACTTATACACCTCGATCAGGTCTCCCCTCATTCTTCGTCTAACAAGTGAATGTAACTTAAGAGTCTTCAATCTTTCTTCATAAGGAAGATTTCTAATGCTATGTATTAATTTAGTCATCCTACGCTGAATGTTTTCTAACGAATTTATGTCCATTCTGTAATATGGAGACCAGAATTGAGCTGCATAATCTAGGTGAGGCCTTACTAATGATGTATAAAGCTGCAGTATCACCTCTGGACTTCTGTTGCTTACACTTCTTGATATAAATCCCAGTAATCTATTTGCCTTATTACGTACGCTTAGGCATTGCTGTCTTGGTTTTAGGTTGCTGCTTACCATAACCCCCAAGTCCTTTTCGCAATCTGTATGGCTAAGTTCTACATTATTTAACTTATAAGTGCTAGGGTTATGGACACTTCCGAGCTTCAGAACCTTGCATTTATCTACATTGAACTGCATCTGCCACTTTTCTGACCAAGAGTAGAGTTTGTCTAAATCCCCCTGAAGTTCCCTAACATCTACGTTTGAATCAATTATCCTACCTATCTTCGTGTCATCGGCGAATTTGCTCATATCACTAGTAATTCCTTCATCAAGATCATTGATATATATTATAAACAACAACGGGCCCAAGACTGATCCCTGTGGAACGCCACTTGTTACTGATCCCCACTCGGATTTAACCCCATTTATGGACACTCTCTGCTTCCTGTCTGTGAGCCATGATTCGATCCACGAGAGCACTTTTCCCCCAATGCCATGAGCTGCTACTTTCTTCAACAGTCTTTGGTGCGGAACTCTATCAAATGCCTTACTAAAATCTAAGTAAATAATATCAAATTCTTTATCGTGGTCCACAGCCTCAAAAGCTTTACTGAAAAAAGTTAATAAATTAGTTAGACAAGACCGGCCTCTTGTGAATCCATGCTGAGTATCATTAATCAAGCTATGCTTATCGAGATGGCTTCTTATAATTTGAGCTATAATTGACTCTAGTAATTTGCCTACAATTGAGGTCAGGCTTATTGGGCGGTAATTTGACGGTAACGACTTGTCCCCTGTTTTAAAAATAGGAATTACATTAGCCATCTTCCACATATCAGACACTACACCTGTTTGAAGAGATAAATTAAAAATATTAGTTAATGGTTCACAGACTTCCATTTTGCATTCCTTTAGAACCCTTGAAAAAACCTCATCAGGACCCGGTGACTTATTTTGCTTCAGTCGGTCTATCTGCTTCACAACCATTTCACTAGTGACTATGATGTTACATAATTTATCTTCTTCTGGCCCACTATAAAAATTAATTACCGGAACACTACTAGTGTCTTCCTGTGTAAAAACCGAGAGAAAATAATTATTTAAAATCGAGCACATTTCATTCTCTTTGTCAGTAAGATGCCCATAGTTATTTTTAAGGGGACCTATCTTATCTCTGACTTTTGTTCTATATACCTGGAAAAAACTTTTTGGGTTAGTTTTAGAATCCCTAGCAACTTTAATTTCATAGTCCCTTTTAGCTTTTCTTATCCCCTTTTTAATGTCCCTCTTAGTGTCAATATACTGATTCATAAGATGACCCTCGCCTCTTTTGATACGCCTATAAATTCCTTTCTTATGCCCTAGTAGATATTTCAGCCTATTATTCATCCATTTTGGGTCATTTCTATTTGATCTAATTTCTTTATAAGGGATAAATGTTCTTTGAGCAGCATGTATTGTGTTCAGAAAACTGTCATATTGATAGCTCTCTTCGTTACCCCAGTCAACAGATGATAAGTGTTCTCTAAGCCCATCGTAATCTGCTAAGCGAAAATCTGGGACTGTTACTGAGTTATCCCTACTATCATACTTCCATTCAATTCTAAATGTAATTGATTTGTGGTCGCTAGCACCCAGTTCTTCTGAAACTTCTAAATTATTAACAAGGGATTCATTGTTTGCCAGAACTAAGTCAAGCAGGTTATTACCCCTTGTAGGTTCTGTCACAAACTGCTTCAGAAAACAATCCTGAACTACTTCTAAGAAGTCGTATGATTCTAAATTCCCAGTCAAGAAATTCCAATCAATATGACTAAAGTTAAAGTCTCCTAGAATTACTACATTATCGTGCCTTGTGGCCCTAACAATTTCCTCCCATAGTAGTCTTCCCTGGTCCCTATCTAAATTTGGGGGACGGTATATCACACCTGTAAGTCAAGCTCCCGCTATTCCCGCCTTTTTTCCCCCACCCTGAAAGTGATAGTTTGACTGCCGGCTGCTTAAGGTAGGGTCAGTCTAGCTCCTGCTATCCCTTCCTCTCCTTCTTCCCCCCCCCCAAAGGTGACGTGTGGGGCTCCGGTCCAAACAGTAATCACTAGACTCACAGCTCCCAGCACTACTGTAAGTACATGCCTGCCTTGTATTCTAGTGGATTTATTGGTTGAAAGTTTCACTTTTGACCAATAATAAACGTAGTCCTTTCAGTCTTGCTCTAAGTTGACTGTTGTAATAATCACCACATCTTTTAGGTATTGTACTTATCATGGAGAGTGATTTCTTAAGCAGTGGGTAACCTGTCTATCTTTCCAGCTTGGATGACAGAGAGGGTCACCTGCCAATCAACGAGCAGAACTGATGGAGATGGACTAATATCCTGAGACTTCCCCTTTTTGGATTTAATTACCTGTGCACCTGTATGAAATTGCAGGACGTAACCCCTCATCATTGCAGTGGTAAAGAACCTGCTTTCCTGTTATCGGGATATAATACTCAAGGCTATACTGTGAAGAACGAACCGGTGGGTTGTAACCAACACCTGCGACACCCCCCCCCCCCCTCCATCATCAGCAACATCTACGATTTCAACAACACAGTGTCACCAACACCAGACACCCAAGTTTTAAATTAGCGTTGAATTCAATTATCATTTATATTTTTCATTTTTCATTTTCTTTAATGTAGGATTAATATTTCATATTTAAGTGTTTTATATTTTCTATATAATAAAGTGTTTATGTTTGTCTGTTGTTATTTCTTTTTCTATTCATTAATTTTCCTGAGGAGGAGCCAGCCTGGGTAATACTGTCTGAAGTTGTTACAGGGCTGAGTAACCCTTCACAAGTGGCGACCTTGTCAGGATCAACTCTATTGAATCAAGATTCAACTCCATCTCGAATCTACCATTGGAACTTCAACGCCGCATACCACAGATGGTTACCAACAGCCATGAGTAATCATTCTCCATGGTAGGACTACAGTACAGGTATTTAAAAGATTTGGTGATTGTTAGTCTCAATTTATTGTAAGTCAAGGCAGTAATACTAGTTAATTCTGCCATCTATTTTTGTGTGAGCTTGAAACACTTTGGAGGATTAGACTCTAGGGACCCGAGATTTTCCAGTGACAATTTGTTTCATTGAGCTCTTTATTATATCAAGGGAACTGTCATAGGACACTCTTGATTTGTTGATGATTAGATTGGATGGTCAAGGGACCCCATTCTACTTACAGTTTGCTCGGAGCCGGCATAGAACCCTTCATTTTAATTAATACACATTGTTTAATTGAAGTAGGGATCGAGCCCTCTGGTTTATTTACAGTTTGAGTGGAGCAGGAATTGAACCCTCCATTTTCTTTAATACCCGTTTCATTTCCCTTGATAGTTTAAGTTATTCTTGCAAGTATGGATGAATACCAGTTTTGGATGAATGCTGGAAGTAAGTTAGGAATAACAGGGAAAAATTTAGAATCTTTCATTAGTGCTAAGGAGAAAGAATTGAGAGAGAAGAAAGACAAAGGGAAAGAAGAAGAAAAGGAGAGAGAGAGAATCGAAAGAGAAGAGAAAAATGAGAGAGAGAGAGAATTGAGAGAGAAATCCAAGACAGAAAGAGAGAAGACAAAAAGGAGCTTGATAGACTTGATCGTGAGGAGAGAGCTAGAGTACGTGAAGAACAAGTTAAATTAAGAGAGCTTGAGGAAAGAGCAAAGGATAGAGAAGTTGAGGAAAAACCTAGAGAACTTGAGGAAAAAGCTAGAGAACGTGAGGAAAAAGCTAGAGAACTTGAGTTAATAGAGAGAGAAAAGGATCACGAGCTCGAAAAATCTCGCCTTGAATTAGAGAATAGAAAGTTAACTCTTACACAACAGCAATTAGAGGAAGGAGTAATTGAACATCATGCAGCTAGTGCACTTAATCCAACACCTAATTTACCTCCCTTCACAGAGGGTGAAGACGTAACTTCATACATTATCAGGTTTGAAAATACCGCTTCCCTCTGTGAATGGCCTGCTGACACCTGGGCTACCAGGTTAGGAATGTTATTTTCCGGTACAGCTTTGAATATCTATGTAACTTTGTTGCAGGATATTATATGTAATTATAACCTAATGAAAAAGGCAATCCTTAAAGCATACCAAAAAACCACTAATTCTTACAGGAAAGATTTCAGGTATGCCACCTTACAGCCTAGCCAGAACTTTCAGCAGTTTCAGGTAACACTCTTTCGTTTGTTCGACTTTTGGATAGAGAGTTCAGGAATTGATCACAGTTATGAATCTCTTAGAGACTTCATGGTTGCTGACCAGTTCCTGACAGCTCTTCCTCACCAGATACGAACATTCATTAGAGAATGTAACCTGATTAAAGCTGAGGAAGTTGCTGAGGCTGCTGACCTGTATGCTGAGGCTCACAATTCCTATAAAGACCTAAAAGGATCGAACCCTAAGGGCAAGGGTTCATCAGACCTTAAGAAATCAAAGCCTCTAGTGGAAAGTAAAATGACTTCTTTTATTCCTGTTTGTCATTTGTGTGGTGTTAAGGGACATAAACGTCCAGATTGTCCTTCTAAGAAGGTCCAAAAAGTTGGAAGATGTTTTAAAGACTGTAATGCCCAAACACCCTTCTGTTCAGGAACAGTTAATGGACTTAATGTATCTACCATTTTACGAGACACTGGATGCACATGTATAGTCATTTCTGATAAGCTGTTCCCTAACCTTAAAGAAACTCATTCCTCTGCTATACTTTCAGACTACTTGGGCCGTAAGGACACTTTTCCTACCATCCGTTGTTACATTAGGTCTAAATGGTTCACAGGTTGGTCTGAAGCCGTACTAGCTCCCATAACTTCTTGCTCCGTACTAATAGGTAATGTAAAAGGTGCCATTCTTCCTTCTGAGGTTGACCTTTCATCGCCAAAGATGGACATAAGTGTTTCAGATCCTCTTCCTGTAGAGTCAGAGAAGCCCCTCGAAAGTTCAGATGAGACAATGTCTCGTGAGATTCAGGTGGGATTAAAAACCAGTGATGCTACTCTCGAAAGCGAGGAAGTAGGATCACAGGTTCACTTGTTAGATGAAAGTGAAGGTATCACCTCCGATACCATAAATGTCTTGACTAGGGCTCAGACCAAAGCCCAGGTTTCTCCTACTGTCCATCCTTTGATTTTCCCTGACTTTAAGCCTTTAGATATATCGAAGGACTCCTTTGTCAATTTCCAACGTAATTGTCCTTCTGTTCAGAATTGCCATAATGCCGCTAAACAAAAACAAGTTATCCAAAGGAAAAACTTTTCATATATATTTGAATACATAAAAGGTCTCTTGTACAAGTCAGTATTCAAATTAAATTCAAATGAGATAGACTATTCCATCTTAGTTGTTCCAAGTCAATGCAGAGAGACTGTTCTTAAAATGGTTCATGACCTGCCAGTGGCCGGACATTTCTCGCATCGTAAAACCTTAAATAAAATTAGGGAAACCTATTTTTGGCCAAAAATGTCCTCAGATATCACTACCTATTGTAGATCGTGTAAAGTTTGCCAACTGTCATCCTCCCGAGGTACCAGGCGAGTACCTATGGTCAAAATGCCAGTCTTTACGGTACCTTTTGAAAGAGTAGCTATTGACATCGTTGGTCCTTTATCTCCACTGTCATCTGGGGGACATAGATATATGTTAACATTAGTTGATTATGCTTCGAGTTTCGCTTAAGCCATACCCTTAAAGATCATAACTACTACAGAGGTGGCTGAAGCCCTTTTGTCCATCTTCTCCAGAGTGGGCATCCCTAGAGAAATTTTGTCTGACCGTGGGACACAATTCACATCTGACTTAATGCAACATCTATACCAACTTCTGGGAGTGAAGCCTCTCTTCACCACACCCTATCATCCCAGCTGTAATGGGAGGATTGAGCGCCAGCATTCGATTCTCAAGTCCATTTTAAGGAAACTTTGCTCCCTTAAACCTAATGAGTGGCACCGTTACCTACCCTGTGCTTTGTTTGCCATGAGAGAAGTTCCCAGTGACTCTTTGGGGTTTTCACCTTTTGAACTTCTCTATGGTAGACAGGCCAGAGGCCCATTGTCCATCCTTCATGACTTATGGACTAATGAGGAGATGAGTGCTGAGGTTCAGTCTTCTTACCAGTTTCTCCTTGACCTTAGATCCAAACTTGAAGAGACCTCTGACATAGTTTCGAAAAACCTAAGCTTGTCAATGGACCAGTACAAAACCTATTTTGATTACAAAAGTCAGAGGAGAAGTTTTAAAGTAGGAGATGAAGTTCTTGTACTTTTGCCTATCAGGTCAAATAAATTAGTAGCATGGAAAGGTCCATATAAAATATTAAAAATTTGTGGGAAAGTTGACTACCTCATGGAAGTCAAGGGGAAACCTAAACTTTATCATATCAACATCCTTAAGAAATATTACCGAAGAAATTCGGTTAACTGCCTTAACAACTTTGACTTAGTTTTTCCACACAAACTTGATAAGACAGCTGAAGAATGTAAGGTGTGCGTAATTGACACCTCTAACTTCGACTATGATGAAGAACTACATGACCTGGTGACTTTTGACCACTCGGACGCAACCAACATTAATATTAATGAATCTTTGGATGACCATAAGAGACATTAACTACTTCAATGTGTGAGTAACTTTTCAGACGTCTTTACTGATATTCCAGGTGTTACCTCCACGGTAGTCCATAAGATTGACTTAGTGACGGACAATCCTATCAAACGGAAATTATACCCAGTTCCAGTTCACCTTAGGGATGCATTTGACCGAGAAGTAGACAAATTATTAAAACTAAAGATCATTGAACCTTCAGTATCTTCATATTGTTCACCAGTAGTCATGGTTAAGAAGGAGGATAATTCATATAGACTTGCTATTGACTTCAGAGGCCTTAATGCTATAACTCGGTGGGATGCTGAGCCTATGCCCTTAATAGATAGCGATCTACACAAATTTTATGACTCTTCCTTCTTTTCAGAAATTGATATTGCGCAGGCATATCATCAAGTAATGTTAAATCCTTCTTCTAAGCAGTACACCGCTTTTCCTACACACCAAGGGCTGATGCAGTATAGAACTATGCCCTTCGGTTTGGTAACTGCCTGTGCTACCTACGTTAGACTGATGAGAAAGGTCTTGGGTAATATGCCAAATGTTTCAGTTTATTTTGATAACATTTACGTAATGACATCCATGTGGGGCGAACATATCCAAACATTAACATCAGTTTTGCGTAGGTTATGCTCACATGGCCTCACTTCCAAGCCGAAAAAATGCTTCCTTGGGTATAACAAGATTAGATGTCTTGGACTGATACTTTATAATAACTCTCTGCAGCCTCTCCCCAGTAAGATCAAAGCTTTATTAGAATTTAAATTCCCCAAAACCAAGAAGCTCATGCGTAGCTTTCTTGGTTCTGTAAATTTTTATGCACGGTTTATCCCGAACCTTACTGATCTTACAGGCATCTTATCCAACTTCCTTAAAAAGTCTGTGAAGGAACCTCTTGAACTTTCCGACGTAGCTCGGGAAAAGTTTAATGAGATTAAAAGTATCTTTTTGAAAGACCCTATGCTTAAGATTTCAGATATTAATAAAACATTTTGTTTAAGAACTGATGCCTCAAATACTGGCTTAGGTGCAGCGCTACTACAATACCATGATGGTACTCCCTTCCCTGTATGCTTCCTAAGCCGGAAACTCCTTCCCGCAGAAACGAGATACTCCACCATAGAAAAGGAATGTTTGGCCCTTGTGTGGGGTATCTCCAAACTTAAATTTTATTTGCTGGGAAAAGAATTAATTTTAGAAACGGACCACAAAACTTTGATATACCTAGAAACTTTTAAGGGAGCCAACAGTCGCCTCTTGAGGTGGACATTGGCACTCCAGATTTTTAAGTTCCATATTGTGTATATCAATGGTTCATCCAATTATTTCTCTGACTGGTTAAGTCATGACAGTCAGTAGAAGATTTCTTGCCTTACGCGACTTCCATATGTTAGAACTTGTTCCTCGCCTATTCTTCTTATACTCCTTGACTATAAGTCTTGGTATGGGGGAGTATGAGGGAAAAGTTCAATAGATAGGAGTAGAGAGGGAGTATATAGTAACAATAGTTTCATTGCCGGCTACTTGTTATGGTAGGGTAAGTCAAGCTCCCGCTATTCCCGCCTTTTTTTCCCCACCCCGAAAGTGATAGTTTGACTACCGGCTGCTTGTTAAGGTAGGGTCAGTCTAGCTCCCGCTATCCCTTCCCCTCCTTCTTCCCCCCCCCCCCGAAAGGTGACGTGTGGGGCTCCGGTCCAAACAGTAATCACTAGGCTCACAGCTCCCAGCACTACTGTAAGTACATTCCTGCCTTGTATTCTAGTGGATTTATTGGTTGAAAGCTTCACTTTTGACCAATAATAAACTTAGTCCTTTCAGTCTTGCTCTAAGTTGACTGTTATAATAATCACCACATCTTTTAGGTATTGTACTTATCATGGAGAGTGATTTCTTAAGCAGTGGGTAACCTGTCTATCTTTCCAGCTTGGATGACAGAGAGGGTCACCTGCCAATCAACGAGCAGAACTGATGGAGATGGACTAATATCCTGAGACTTCCCCTTTTTGGATTTAATTACCTGTGCACCTGTATGAAATTGCAGGACATAACCCCTCATCATTGCAGTGGTAAAGAACCTGCTTTCCTGTCATCGGGATATTAATACTCAAGGCTATACTGTGAAGAACGAGCCGGTGGGTTGAAACCAACACCTGCGACACCCTCCCCCCATCCAAATCATCAGCAACGGCTACGATTTCATCAACACAGTGTCACCAACACCAGACACCCAAGTTTTAAATTAGTGTTGAATTCTATTATCATTTATATTTTTCATTTTTCATTTTCTTTAATGTAGGATTAATATTTCATATTTAAGTGTTTTATATTTTCTATATAATAAAGTGTTTATGTTTGTCTGTTATTATTTCTTTTTCTATTCATTAATTTTCCTGAGGAGGAGCCAGCCTGGGTAATACTGTCTGAAGTTGTTACAGGGCTGAGTAAGCCTTCACAAACATAAAAATAAATGCTGGTACCTAGGGGCGAAAAACCTGTCTACGAGCATGTAAAATATTAAACAAAATAAACCAACCCAGGGCCAAGCATGTTCCTTCGCTTAAAAAGCCTTAATTAAATGGTCAATAGTTATATTTATTATAAGGGCACAAAAACTAAATGTACAAACATAACTATTTTAATAGTAAACTTATACAATATACAACCTACTCTGTACATATTACACAGTAACTCACTAGCACAGTGGTACGAGTTAACATACACAAACAGTGGGACTCTCACGCCCCTCCTTCTGCCTGCCTCTAACCCTACCGCAAGGTGGCATTAACCCCAGAAATCCTCTCCATGTATACACCGGCTCCTGCCTTACAGTTAAAATTAGTCTACTTCATAAAAAATTACTAAAACAACCTTCTGGCATAAACTTACCCAAAATCACCCCCGCTCCCCTACTTATACAACCAAACCATGACGTCTTATGACGTCTTGTTCCAGCCGCCGCTCTTCTAGTACTGCTACATACACACCTTTCCTGCTTCTTTCCTGTCCTGGCTACTTTTCAGGACTCGTATGCGTCTGGTTTCAGAACAAAACTTGTAAACTGACACTATACACGGAGCGTTTTTTATAAACATATTTTCTACAATACTCTGCGTAATATTACACCCCTGAGTCTAGGTAGGAACTCGTCAATGTTGTGATTTCTAGGCCAAAGGCAAAGAACATCATCCACATATCTGAGCTACCCAGCTTTACTTGAGAGAATATCTTTAAGGAGTCTAGTCTCATAGAATTCAATAAACAGGCTGCTAAGTAAGGGACTGATGAATTTTCGATGATCATACTTTGCTTTTGAGCATATTTACCTTCAAGCACAAACTTGCAATACATAACACAGTTTAATTAGTTCAATAATTATATTCGTGGGGAAGGGCATGGAGAAGTTTTGTAGTTCCTCTTCAAGGACTTGGAGACAATCGTCACTTGTGCTCAACCTTAAGCAACAATGATATTTGGTGACGTCAGACCAGCGCTCTCAGTGTGGAGAAAATTCTCCAGAAAAGGGGCAAGCAGCCCTCTCAGTCCCCTTCAGCCCCCTGAGGAACTTGAGGGACTCAGCCCTGCATGCGGTTACAGCATCACAAGTCACGCCACCTCTTGTTGCACCATAGTGTTCGTGTAATACGAGTGACAGTGAAACGAGAAAAATGATTATCTTTACCTCAGCAGCAAAATTACAGGAAATCCCCCCCCCCACCACTTTACGTACAGTGTAGGACAATAATGAACTGTCATTGATAGTTAGATAATAAGAAATCAATCATCTTGTATTGACCACTCTGCCGAAGTTAAGCAAGGATTGGAATCATGCTGAAGTCAGCATTTTAGGGCCCTAAGACGAAGTGAGCAGGACGGCTCAGATTGCCTTCAGGAGACGAATGGGAAACGTGTTTCGTGCGGTCATTGCCCTAAACAAAGGAAGTGCGTTTGACTCTTACACAATCTCAGAAATTCGCGGTAGAACTTTTACACAGTGAATTGTGATCTTCCTGTTGTGAAATACCGCGAAGCAAAAGACAAATCTTGATCTTAGTGTAGTGTAACAGTGCTTGTTGTGAACAATCCCGACTGAGTGAAAAGCAGTGCAAAATTTGACACTACTACAATGAAGACACCGATACCGGGGTTAAATTTTCCCTACCATAAGCCAGGGGAAAAATATTTGGACCAGATACAAATACCCAGGTAAGTCTAGACATTTACGCTGCAGGAGATAGTCAGGGCGTATCATGCCTGGATTTACCAATAAACCCCGTCATCGGTGGGTCATTGACCCTAACCAAGTAAGAAGAAATCTATTCAGGATTAAGTTACCAGTTTAAAATGCTAAAATATACGCTCCTTTGTGGCAATTACTTAATCATCCCTCATAAAACAACAGCTACGGGCTGGGGTTACCCAGTTCCTGTTGGAGGAGTCACCCCGGATGCAGCTGCAGGGAAGCTGAATCAGCACTGAATCGGTACATAGACTTAGCTTGGTAATATTCTCCAGAGCCCAACCGGTCCTTCGATCCGAACAAAACACAACTGGGCTCAGGAGAATATTACAGTCTCTTTTTTGCTTCCATGGACAAAGTTCTTTTTCTCCACAGACTCCATTCGCCTTTTTCCCCTCACCAATTCTATGATTCACCGCATGTTACAAAAAACGCGATTTCTAATAAGCTTGGGTGGCCCAGTGGCCCGGTGGCCTGGTGGCTAAAGCTCCTGCTTCACACACGGAGGGCCCGGGTTCGATTCCCGGCGGGTGGAAACATTTCGACACGTTTCCTTACACCTGTTGTCCTGTTCACCTAGCAGCAAATAGGTACCTGGGTGTTAGTCGACTGGTGTGGGTCGCATCCTGGGGGACAAGATTAAGGACCCCAATGGAAATAAGTTAGACAGTCCTCGATGACGCACTGACTTTCTTGGGTTATCCTGGGTGGCTAACCCTCCGGGGTTAAAAATCCGAACGAAATCTTATCTTATCTTATCTACTAGAAAGGACTGCCCTTCTAGCATTCAGCCTGTTACTGGGTTTTCGTAACAAGTAGTCAGTATCCTGGTCCAATTATCCATTAGAATTCAATAATAATTATTAGTGCTTCAAGATTGCAATTGGTAGGTTACTAACTTAAGAATGTAAAATTTAATAAGTTTATTAATAACAAAATTGTCTAGGAGTATATTATCAAATTAAATTTATCAAAATAATCAAAGTAATAATAATCACTTCTCTCGTGTACAGAAATATTGTGCTGAAGGCACATGTCACATTTTTGTCTTAAGTACCGTCTGGTACATTAACATTTAATAATACATATTTGTATACATAAGTTTGTGTGCATGTGTGTAAGTGCTCCAAGTAGTTCGCTATGTCTCAAAACTCGACTAGACTTAACTAGTGACTGAGTCCTCACATTAACTAACTCTTGACCACCTGGCAATCAGAACAGCTTGCTTGAACAATAAAACAACTACTAAGCCCAATAGCAATATAACAAGCAACTGCGACACAATTTTTTTTTTATATTTTATTGAAAGCATATCTTGTACAGACATAATATATATATATATATATATATATATATATATATATATATATATATATATATATATATATATATATATATATATATATATATATATATATATATATATTAGTATAACACTGTTGAGAAAAGTACATACATAAATTATCACACACGCACACGTTGTTGGACACAGGAGAAGAAACCCGTCACAAAGATCACTATACATCACTGTACATCACTATACATCACTCAAGCCACCTATCAGTATACATAAGAAAAACACATGAAATTATCACAACATACTCATGTAGGTGTAAGTACAAAAAACATCACACATATATATTAGTGCAAAAGAAACGCACATTCCTAATAAAAAAAAAACTTTCTTGAGACTAAGTCATACAGAAGTATCTGTATCCGCCTAAGGTACACACACCTCCGCCTGAGGTACACACACCTCCGCCTGAGGTACACACACCTCCGCCTGAGGTACACACACCTCCGACAAATACACTGGCCACAATTACTAAATTATCATATTGTTGTACATATACATTGATATATCATGTAAAGTAAACGTTATCAACAAAATCAAGTTCACAGCACTTGACCAAGCATGTGCAAGGCTATATATACATAGAGTAATGCAGTCATCATCCCGTGGAACACGTACGCAAAAGTATAAACCGAAAATCCCCACAACCAAACTGGATCGCACTTATATTCCTGCTGTCATCACACTTACATCCTAACACCTACCAACAACACTGAACCAACCCTTGTTTACGCCTAAGCCATACGTCCATACCACACACACACACACACACGCACACACGCGCACCGGCGCGCGCGCGCACACACACACACACACACACACACAAACACACACACACACACACACACACACACACTCACACACACACGCGCGCGCGCGCGCGCGCGCGCACGCACGCACGCGCACACACGCACGCACGCACGCACGCACGCACACACACACACATACATACATACATACACACACACACACACACACACACACACACACACACTTGGCCAGGAGCCAGGAGCTTGGATTCGACCCCTGCAACCTCAACTAGGCGAGTACACACTCCCGACGGCGAGCCCATTGGAACCCCGGATGACATTCCCAAACTTTGCCCCAGCTATGACAGCCCCCTCCCCCCAACTACAAAGCTAGTAAGATCCCAACAGTTAAACCATGATAACCTGCGGGGAAGGCTCCCTCTCACTGTGATCCATATATTTCCCTATTCTTGCAAACCGTCCTATAGAAAGTAGCTGCCATTACCCGTTTCCTCCCAACCCAATCCCCATTCCCACGCATACCCCAGGACACATACACAAAATCTACCATTAAATATGCCAATGCTCATTGTGTACTCTCCGGCACCCCTCCCACATCCAATACGAGCGCTCTCAACACCGGTATGCCCCCCTCCCCTCCCACACTCCTCACTATCCTACTCATCCAATCCCAAACATTCCCCAAACATTCGCAAAAATACACTGCATGATATGCCGTATCCTCTCCACCACACACCCCACACCCACTCACCTCCACTACTCGTGTCACCCATAGAACCGCTCCTGATGGCAAAGTGCCATGCAAGAAACGGAACACAACCTCCCGCACCCGAGGCCTGAGCTTCAACTTACGAAAACGACACCAAATATCTCCCCATCCATACATGGGGTATATTCCCTCCACCTGCACCATCACCCGGCTCCCAATCACTCTCGCCAACACCCCCACACGGATCTTGCCAGTCTCCCGGAGGACCATGAGGGTGGTGGTGACCTCACATTCCCTCAACTCTGCACCCACATACCACCTCTTCACTCCCTCATACAGAAGCTTTAACCCGCCACACCCCCCGACTCATACATACTCCCTTCGTAAGTAAACACATTTTACCCAACGCCACAGATGCAATAACCCTAACACCCCCTGACGTTCCGGTAGCCTCCCCAAAAGTACGAATGACCTCTCCCACCCAGGGCCTGATTAAGAAGTCTCCGGGCCCTAGGCTATTCAGATTGGTGGGGCCCCTTTGAGTTACGGGTAAGCGAAGCAACCCCTTCCAGCTTGGGGGGGGGGTCGGTGTGAGCCTGTTTAAGGTCTAATTAAATGCATTTTGGCTATTTAGATTAAATTTAATAGGAAAAGTACATCAAGACAACCAAAACCATTTACCAACAGCCATTATAACTATCTTGTTAAATCATGCATTTTAAAGAGAATAAACTCTAGACAGCATAGTATTACTAGATTAGGCTATTCAAGTAGTGACATCATGTACCTATTATATTCAGCATAACCACTACAGCACTATTATTCCCTTTATAAATCACTGAACATTATTGTTATCATTGCATCATGCATAAGACTATCAAATCATATAAACTCAAGAAAGTACAGAATTGTTTATATTCACAGGCACTTCTTAAATAAACTTTTTTCTGGGTTTCATATTGGCAAAATCATCAATTTTATTCTGAAAATCAATATTTCTTGTTAGATCAGACTCAATGGTCAACAAGGCTAGGTTACACAATTTGTCTTGGCTCATTGTTGAACGGAGCTGGTTTTTCACTCTTTTCAAAACAGAAAATGAACGTTCTCCTTCACAGTTAGTAGCTGGAAGTGTTAGGTAAAGGCGATACACTATGTCAACATTAGGGAAGGTTTCTGAGATGCCTGCATTTCTTAAATGTTTCAAAGCAGCTGAGGGCGCTGTTACAAAAAACGCGATTCTAAAAGCTTAGAGATCTCCAGTGAATACTAGAAAGGACTGCCCTTCTAGCATCCAGCCTGTTACTGGGTTTTCGTAACAAGTAGTCAGTATCCTTGTCCAATTATCCATTAAAATTCAGTATAGTTCAATAGTGCTTTAGGATTACAACTGGTAGGCTACTAACTAGAGAAATTAAAATTTAATAAATTTATTAAGTCTATAAGTTGTCTAGAGGTATATTATCAAAGTAAATTAAATCACATCAATCAAAATAAAATCAATCTCTCGAGTTCAATATTATTGTGCTGAAAGCACATATCACAT
This sequence comes from Cherax quadricarinatus, assembly GCF_038502225.1. Classification (NCBI taxonomy): domain Eukaryota; kingdom Metazoa; phylum Arthropoda; class Malacostraca; order Decapoda; family Parastacidae; genus Cherax; species Cherax quadricarinatus. The sequence goes on from NC_091354.1 coordinate 23,961,783, forward strand.
TTATAATTCTTAAGTACCGTCAGGTACATTAACATTTAATAAGATATTACAAATATGTACAAGTGAGTGTGTGTATGCGTGTAAGTGCTCTTAAGTAGTTAGCTATGTCTCAAGACTCGAATAAGACTTAAACAAGTGACTGACAAAGTCCTCAAATAAACTAAATTCCTGACCGACTGGCAACCCGAACAGTCTGCTTGAACAACAAAGAATGCTAAGCCCAATAGCAATGCAATATCAAGCGACTGCGACACAGAATCAGGAACTGGGAAATAATATAACGACACTAAGTAGGGACCATCTGCAGATCCTCCACAAAAGTTACAAAACTCCCATAATACTGAATCTTTGTTCAGCATAGGTAAAACTGTGACTGTGACAATACACAGGAACCAGTACAAAATTAGGTCAGAAGCTATAGCTCGGGACCTGAGATGTTCAGAGTGTCAATAGGACACACAACCTCAGTACAACGTCGAAAATCACTAAGTCTTTACAATGTTCTGTGAACAAAGTTCTACAGAACTAACAAGAATAATGAGACAGACAATCTGTCCAACCAGCAAGCGAGTCTCCAGCAGACTGTCAGACAGACAAGCTGTCCAACCAGCAAGCGAGTCTACAGCAGACTCAGACAGACAATGTCCAACCAGCAAGCGAGAATCATACCCCTAGACTGACTACTTCACGAGAGGTGAGGACACCCCCCCTCTTCTCTCAATGCTTTATGCTTTGTTGGACTCATCCTATATGGTGATTGCTTAATGGGTGATGCTCCCTGTACATCAACGTCATGTACACCCAGAGTACAACGTTTAGGAACATCATTGAACAATTCAGGGAAATGCAAAATCATGTTTTTAATATCACCAGCTTTATCAATTCCAAGGTTACTAAGAAAATCGTCTAGTGATTGTAGAGTCACTGAATTTTCTAAACGAACCTCTATACCTCTAGAGATGTCAGGTAGACTGACGTTTTCTTCCTCTGTCCTAGGAAGAATAGAAGTAGCAGGAGATAAGGTGATGGCTCGGAAATTAGTACCAGGTCATGCTCTACAAGCCAGGTATGATGGTCCCCTGGAAGTAGTGAAAAAGCTTAGCGACGTAAATTATTTGGTACGTACGCCTGGGAAAAAGAAATCTAATCATGTGTACCATGTTAACCAGCTTAAGGCATACTACGCTAGTCCTCTACCTACTACTTCTATTCTTCCTAGGACAGAGGAAGAAAACGTCAGTCTACCTGACATCTCTAGAGGTATAGAGGTTCGTTTAGAAAATTCAGTGACTCTACAATCACTAGACGATTTTCTTAGTAACCTTGGAATTGATAAAGCTGGTGATATTAAAAACATGATTTTGCATTTCCCTGAATTGTTCAATGATGTTCCTAAACGTTGTACTCTGGGTGTACATGACGTTGATGTACAGGGAGCATCACCCATTAAGCAATCACCATATAGGATGAGTCCAACAAAGCATAAAGCATTGAGAGAAGAGGTTGATTTTCTGTTATCTCACGGACTTATTGAGAGTAGTAAAAGTCCATGGGCATCTCCCTGTATTTTAGTGCCTAAACCTGATGGTAGTTTCAGGATGTGCACTGATTACAGGAAAGTGAACTCTGTCACCTTGCCTGATGGTTATCCTCTACCTCGCATTGACGACCTTATTGACCGTGTGTCAGGAGCCCAGTTTGTCAGCCGTTTAGATCTCTTACGAGGCTATTATCAAGTCCCGCTTACTGAACGTGCTCAAGAAATATCTGCTTTTACTGTTCAAGATGGATTGTTTAACTACCTCGTCACCCCCTTCGGCCTATGTAACGCAGCTTCTTCATTCCAACGTATAATGAACGAGTTGACCCACAACTTAGAAGGAGTAGAAGCCTACCTTGACGACTTAGTGGTGTACAGTGACGAGTGGGAACAGCACTTGACGCGTCTCAGAGCATTGTTTGAGAAACTGGCACACTGCAACTTCACTGTTAACTTAGCTAAATGTAGTTTTGGTCAAGCCAAGATTACCTATCTAGGCTTTTGTATCGGCCAAGGTGAGGTTGCTCCTATTGAGGCTAAGGTTCGTGCAATTTCTGAATTTCCAGTGCCACAGGATAGGAAAGGAGTACAGAGATTCCTGGGTATGGCAGGATATTATCGCAGGTTCTGTCCAAACTTTTCTCAGATTGCAGCTCCTCTCACTGAGCTTACTAGTAGCAAAGTTCACTTCACCTGGACTAGAGATTGTTCAGACTCGTTCAAAAGGTTGAAGCGCTTGCTATCCTCTGCTCCTGTGTTGAAAAGTCCTAATTTCAATCTTCCCTTCTTTTTACATATAGATGCGAGTGGCTATGCAGTGGGTGCTGTGCTGCTCCAACAGTCAACATCCACTGATATTCTCCATCCTATATGTTACTATTCATCTAAGCTTAAACGACACCAGAAAAATTATGCCACTATTGAGAAAGAGGCTCTAGCTCTTGTGGTGTCCTTGGAACATTTTGACGTGTATTTGGGCACTTCCCCATTTAAAATTAACGTTTTTTCAGACCACAATCCACTCACTTATATAAATACTATGAAAAGTAAAAATGCTAGGATCATGAGGTGGGCCCTCAGAATCCAACCTTATTCTATTAGTATAAAACACATAAGTGGTCATTGTAATGTAATTGCTGACGCTCTGTCTCGTCCTTAATAATTATCAGTTACATTAAATTAACGTAATTTTATGCCCAAATACCTTTTGTTACTTGCTATGTCAAATTCAGTAAAGTAACTTAATCCCTCCAGCCCATATTAACTATGTATACTCATGTCATGTCTAATTATTATATTTATATATTCACAGTAATGTTGTGTGAGGAGGAGACAAGCTGAGTGTTGAGTGAGTAGTGTGGTGCGGGTGATGTACTGCGTGACGCAACACTGTCCTGTCGCAGACCCCCCCCCCTCACTACACACCTTAAGCTGTTTCATACTCAGATGTTCATACTGCCTCGCATTCCACAACCACTACTTAAGAGTGGAATGCAGTCTCCTCTACTATGATCTAGCCTCAACGTGCCCTCCTTGTCAGCGCTATCCTGTCTCTACACTGATGTACATAACCACGAGTATACAGAGATACGATACTGTGTACTGCCCTAGAATTAGAGACATATCCTAGTGACGGACGCTGTGAAATTGTAGAGGTGCTTGGCACAAGAGAGACTGATCAAATTTTATATTGATAATAATATTGATATGAGTAACCAGAAATAATGTGAAAGACATGCAACTCCTAGTGCGACCCTCTGTCGTGTTGGGGGGGGTGTTGCAACCCCTGAATGGGTTACAATGATTATTATGTATATATGTAATGTATATTACCTTTTCATTTAATTTTATATTGCTTATATTTGCGATAATAGCTAAATCGTAAATGTATGACTTTATATTATTATTTGACTGTTATATTGTTATTTAGCTTATGTTGTTAGGATGTATATAAAATGTGCTCAGTTAGTCTTGACTGTCAAACTACTGTAATTATCGCTTGTCGCTCGTTATACTGCCGGCTTCTGAGCTGCAGTTGTCCACGTAGCTATCACGTGATCAAGGGGGGGTGTCCTCACCTCTCGTGAAGTAGTCAGTCTGCTAGAGACTCGCTTGCTGGTTGGACATTGTCTGTCTGAGTCTGCTGGAGACTCGCTTGGTGGTTGGACAGATTGTCTGTCTCATTCTTATTAGTTCTGTAGAACTCTGTTCTCAGAACATTGTAAAGACTTAGTGATTTTCGACGTTGTACTGAGGTTGTGTGTCACATAGACACTCTGAGTATCTCAGGTCCTTAGCTATAGCTTCTGACCTAATTTTGTACTGGTTCCTGTGTATTGTCACAGTCACAGTTTTTCCTATGCTGAACGTAGATTCAGTATTTTGGGAGTTTTGTAACTTTAGTGGAGGATCTGCTGATGGTCCCTACTTAGTGTCGTTATATTATTTCCCAGTTCCTGATTCTGTGTCGTAGTCGGTTGATATTGCATTGTTATTGGGCTTAGCATTCTTTGTTGTTCAAGCAGACTGTTCGGGTTGCCAGTCGGTCAAGAAGTTAGTTTATTTGAGGACTTTGTCAGTCACTTGTTTAAGTCTTATTCGAGTCTTGAGACATAGCTAACTACTTAAGAGCACTTATACGCATACACACACTTGTACATATTTGTAATATCTTATTAAATGTTAATGTACCTGACGGTACTTAAGAATTATATATGTGATATGTGCTTTCAGCACAATAATATTGAACTCGAGAGATTGATTTTATTTTGATTGCTGTAATTAATTTAATTTGATAATATACCTCTAGACAACTTATAGACTTAATAAATTTATTAAATTTTAATTTCTCTAGTTAGTAGCCTACCAGTTGTAATCCTAAAGCGCTATTGAATCTTAATGAATTCTAATGGATAATTGGACAAGGATACTGACTACTTGTTACGAAAACCCAGTAACAGGCTGGATGCTAGAAGGGCAGTCCTTCCTAGTATTCACTGGAGATCTCTAAGCTTTTAGAATCGCGTTTTTTGTAACAGGCGCACATTTTTCAGGTGGAGCTTTAATCTGATTCATATACCCAGAAAAATGAACTATTTCTTCAACAAATGTGTCCTAAGCAAGTCCTCTTAGAGCTAAGAATTTTACAACAGCAACAACTTTTTCTAGAACTTTTCTCCAATAAGTGCACTCTTTTTCAGTTTGATTTTCCAAATGAGAATCCAATAAGCCTTTTTTCTGTGCACGAAATACACTGGCTAAAATGCAACTCCTGTGAGTGGTGCTTCCTGTATGATCTGACGTATCTGCAGATTCAACTGTACTGGTAACATCAGAAACTGTTTTCGTGAGCATGTCTGTGATCTTTCTGCAGCTTCCTATATCTTTCTTTTTCTGTTCTTCTTGAATTTTCTCTCTTTTCTGTGACCCACTCGCATAAGAACGTCCAACATCATGTTCACGAGATGCCATAATGAGGATGTATCACTGTCTGTAATCGTGCAAATACAAATTTTTCATTATCAATTATTATTAATTTTTTAATTATATTATTTTTTCTGTCAATTTGGGGGATATGGCTCTTGTAGCCCCCTTTCCTCTGGCTGCTCATCTAAAAATTCAAAACGTTACCAGAAAGGAGTCATATACAGAACTTTTACCATAGATTAGGTTAGTGATTTGGGCTACGAATATTTTACTAATTCATCCTCCTTGATCTGCAATTTACTTAAACAGAAATCATACCGAGTCCATGAACAATGCACAATGGTATTTATATTACCATTTTCATAACTAAACTAATCATTATGTTTTGCATGATATATGGCCTACCACCCTAGATAGGGACATGAGAATTAAAGAATGCAGGGACAATTTTCAGTTTCACCCAACCAACGATTTTCTGATGTGGCTTATGTGTTTCTGGGGAAATATGTAGTAAATTAATTGATGTTCTACATCACTTCCGTCGCAACTTGAAAACTAAGCATTTGCGATGGAAGTGATGTAGAACATCAATCAATTGAGATCTATTATTGAAATGATAAAGACTTAAAGACAGGACAAAGTGCTTTTAAAACCTACAAACGGAAGTCAGTTTGCGTTTTTAGGTTTTTCCTTGTAGTATTTTTACCAAAAATGCGTCTTTACTGATCAAGTAACCCTATCAGGTACCTCCCTTAACATTTAGAGGCGAAAACAAACATTTATCAATACACATCAATGTCTATCAACAACACTTCAGTTAATTTGTCACAGTACAAGTCTAGATAACGTGTAATTACTACAGAAAATTGGAGAGGAATCTCCCATAGTCACCCATTAGCGGGAAAACACAGCTGTTCTGATGTAAACAAAGGCGTGTTGAGTGTTGCCATCTATGGTTAGGTTTATTTATTTTTATTGTATTTTATTTCATTATTTATTTTTGTTTTGATTATTTTTTAAAAATCAATTTTACTCTCCAAACACTTGAACTTTTTAGGTAGGGACCCCTTTGCACTTGCACCATATGCGCAGTCTTGGATGAGCCCCTGAACCCCTTGGACCGCGGGGCCCCCAAATGCGCGGGGCCCTAGGCAAATGCCTAGTTTGCCTTTGCCTATGCAGTAATCCGGCCCTGCTCCCACCCATCTCAAGCTCTTTTCCTCCCGCATGAGTACTGTCGTGTCGTCGACGTATCCTACAATCCCCGGCCCACACCCCACCTCCCCTGTCCCCACCCCCCACAGATACGTGCCTCAATGAGTCTGTAAAATGGGTCCTGAACATAGGCAAACAGGATTTGAGAAAGTGGACATCCTTGCCTGAGGCCCTGCCCCATACATACCGCTTCCCCTATGCGACCATTGATTTGCACACGCACCTGCGCCCCTCGATCCAATGTCTCCACCCACTCCACAACTTCCTCCCCAAATCCCTGCTTTAGAAGGATCTGCCACAATGCCTCCCATTCCACATGGTCATATGCTTCCTGCCAATCCAAAGAAAGTAAGCCTCCCCTTTCCCCCCAAACCCTCCACAAACCCCTTAAGACGTCTGTGGCCCTTGACCATAGATCTACCAGGCAACCTGTATTGCCCAACCGATACCACACACCCCACGACACATTTCAGGTGATTTCCCAGTATTTTTGTAAACAATTTATAATTCACACATAGTAAAGATATCACCTGATAATCCTTAAGGGTATTCTGGACCTCTCCCTTCAGGACCAGAACTATTGCCACTGTGGCTTGTTGCTCCCCAACACCCCCTTCTTCATAATATTCATTAACTCCACCAGGAATCCACGCATTAACGTCCAATTCTGCAGGCAAAATTCACAGGGCAATCCATCTATCCCCAGAGCCTTTCTCATATGCATACTCACCAATGCCCGCCAAACCTTGCCCTCATCTATCTCCCCACCTAGCGCTACTCGATCACTATGCCCCAATGAACATGGCACTAGCTTGCAGATGCTACTCAAAGCCTCACCTCCCACTCCACAACTCCCCAAATACTGCTCATACCATGCATCTGCATAACCACTCATCCCCTCTGTGGCCCGCAACACTTGCCCCTCACGATAACCCCCCACTTCAGAGTGGACACCTAACCTACCAACCTCAGTGGCTTTCAGACGGTGCTGCTGACCCCGTAAACACACGCTGATGGTCAATCGCCCCACAACAACACCTCAATATCCCCTGCACACGCACCACATTAAAACGTTCATTTTGCAGCTCACCGATCCTTCCCTTCAACGTTTCTATCTCCAAAGGATATACTCCCCCGTGTCCACCTCTTCCATAGCAATCCCTCAACCTACCCTCTAGGTACTGAAAGAGCCCATACGATTTTTGCTTTATGCTTTTCCCCTCTCTCGGATAAAACTGATGTATTCACCCCTTAGCCACCCCGTCCCACCACCCCAGCAAATCCTCTACAACCTGCCTTTCCTCACTGAGCTCAGCCCACAATGTCTTGAATCCTCCCTGCCCCTCCTCATCGCCCAAGATCCTCGTATTTAGTTTCCAATAGCTCCTACACCTCCTGGATAGCCCATCCCATCCCAGGTCGACCACAACCGCCCTATTATCAGAATATTCCACCTCCACCATACGCAAGGACTCCACTCTTACCTGCTTCGTGATGTACACCCGATCTAGCCTCGCCGCATATCCATGTCTAACAAAAGTGTGCTCCACCGCAAGTGTGCTCCACACAGCTCAAAGTCTGCCCTGCGAATAGCACAATTCCAATCCCACCCATAATAGCAAGAGGTGGTAAAGAACAGAAATAATAAACGAGCTCATCCCTCACGAAATCTGCTTTCAGACGTGCATCACTCTCCGTGGGTGCATAGACACGCTAATGCCACTCGCTCGCCCATCCACCATCCATCCATACACCATACACCCCTCACCCCCCCTTCACTTCTACTAACCACAAATTGGCTCGCCTCCCGGAGTGGGACTCCCACCCCTCCTTTTAAGCATCCCGTCTGCATCACAAAAACCCTATATCCATCCACCTCCAATACACGCCCCATCTTGATATTGTGCTCTTGCACAAATACGTCTACTCTATGCTGGCACAAGAAACTTGCAAACCACACACACTTCATACCCTGACACAAACCATTAATGTTAAGTGTCATACACCTTAGGCCAGCAGTGGTTTCTTCTCCCTGTGCTTGGACACCTACTTCACAGCACCACCATGTCCTTTCGGACCTCCTTTACACACGTCTCTACTGACAGCCCTAACCTCTCCCCGGTCCAGCTCTGGGTCCAAAGTCCCCGAGGGACCATCACCATCTTCCACCACCACTACCTTGCCGGTCCTCTGTGCTGGAGTCAGGACATCATCCGAATCCGATGTCACAGCCTCACGCTTGTGCATGACTCCACCCACTTCTATCTCCACCTCCTGTGATACCTCACGGTGAACCTCCACCTCCACCACATGTCCAACCTTCCTGCCATCTGGGAACATTGCCCCGTGAGACACCAGCAAGTCAATGGGCTCATTTTGCTGCCAAGTCGGGTCTGCAGCATTCCTCACATCAGCCTTCGTCGCCGACTCGCCCTCCCCATCTGACTGGGGAAACAGCGAGGTGAGCACCGTCTCTAGAACCTCATCAATGGCTTCCTCCGCCGAACCATGTCGTCCACCACCATCAGGCAAAATGGGTCCCACAGGGCCCCCAGCCACAGGGGCCGTCAGGTCTGCACTCGCCACTGCCTCTGCTCACTCCACCTCCTCACTCCACAGACAACCAGGCCCACGTCCTTCCTGAAGCTCCAGAGCAAGTCCAACTTGCCCAGATTCCACTGCGGCAATACATTCTAGACCATGAAGTCGAGTCTGTCGTTCACAATATGCAGCAATGTGACCAAAACCACCAGAACGTGTGCAGGTCCTGCGTTGCCCAGCATAGGACACCATGAGCTGAGTCCTGAAGGCTTCCAACATAACATAGGACGGTATGGGGTGCTGTATCATCATTTTTAGCTAGAACGTGCCCTCCGAGAATCCAACATATGCACCTTCTACCCACTTGCTGGGCTGTGCCAGGTAAACGGTCCCGTAGTCCTTAAAAACATTGCATATGTCTGTTTCATCTGCCTCAAACGGTACATTTCGCACTCTAACCCATGTATAATGCCTGAAGACGTCATGAAGGCAGACACTCACCATAGAATTGACGTCCACTCACATATCCTGGTATTTCTCTACCAGCCTCTCATAAATGCAGGTGTTCAACAACTTGACAAACACCCTGTATGCACCATTAAGTGCTGCACCATATAATTCTGCATCCTGTATACCATACATATCCTGGATGATTAATGACAACAGCATGGGAGCAGCTTGTGGCGAAATTGCCCCGTGAACCAGTTCAATGGCCACAGTATTTACCCTCTTCCTCACACCCAGCGCCATATTGGAAAAAAACAGGAAGTCTTCCAGTCGCCGAGAGAGGGCAGCAGGCGCACATCTGCTCACACCAGAGCAGAGAAAAATCTGTGACACAGAGTCAGTATCAAGGAGATAATATAACGACACTAAGTAGGGACCATCAGCAGATCCTCCACAAAAGTCACAAAACTCCCATACTACTAAATCTAAGTTCAGCATAAGAAAATCTCCGACTGTGACAGTACACAGATACCAGTACAAATTAGGTCAGAAGCTACAGCTCAGGACCTGAGTTGCTCAGAGTGTCTATGTGACACAACCTCAGTACAACGTCGAAAATCACTAAGTCTAGACAATGTTCTGTGAACAGAATTCTACAGAACCAACAAGGGCCAATAAGGCAGAGTTAGGCACGTCTTGTCAGGAATGCATCCAACCACCGAGAGAGAGTAGCCCAGACTGACTACTCCAGGCAAGGTGTGAACACCCCCCTCGATCACGTGATTCCTCTGTGGACAGCTGCTGCCCAGCAACACCGAGAAGCCGACAAAGTAACGAGGCATGAGCGATAATTACAGTAGTTAGACAATCAAAACGAACTATGAGCACTGAATAATATATATATATATGTTACATCCTACCTAATAAAAGTAACTAAGTCAAATAATAATATAAAGCAATATATTTACGATTTAGCTATTATCGCAAATATAAGCAATATAAAATTATATGAAAAGGTAATATACATTATATACATTGTGACCCATTCAGGGGTCGCAATACCGCATCTTTCATAGACCCATCTGCTGACATGTCCACTCCTAAATATCGGGATACATTCACCTCCTCCATACTCTCCCTCCAATCTGGTATCCAATCTTTCATCACCTATTTTTTTTAATCCTCATCACTTTACTCTTACCTATATTAACTTTTAATTTTCTTCTTATACATACCCTACAATACTCATAAACCAACGTTTGCAACTTCTCTTCAGAATCTCCCAAAAGCACAGTGTCATCAGCAAAGAGCATCTGTGACAACTCCCATTTTGTGTTAGATTCTGTATCTTTTAACCCACACTTCTTGCCAACTCCTGAGCAATCACTTCTCTTACAACCCTATCTATAAATATATTGAACCATAGTGACATCACACATCCTTATTTAAGGCCTACTTTTACTGAGAAATAATCTCCCTCTTTCCTACATACCCCACACCCGCCCCTCACTATCCTCGTAAAAACTGTTCACTGCTTTCAGTAACCTAGTTCCTATTCCATACATTTGCAACGTCTACCACATTACCCCCCTCTCCACCCTGTCATACACCTTTTCCAAATCCATAAATGCCACAGCAATCTCTTTACCCTTATCTAAATAATGTTCACCTACTTGTTTCACTGTAAACACTTGGTCTACACCCACCTATCTTTCCTAAAACCTCTTCGTTCGTCTGCTATCCTACTCTCCGTTTTACTCATATCTCTTTCAATAATAACTCTACCATACACTTTACCAGGTACACTTAACAGACTTATTCCCCTTTAATTTTTACAATCTTTTTTGCCCCTTTTGCCTTTATACAAAGGAACTATGCATGCTCTCTGCCAATCCCTAGGTACCTTACCCTCTTCCATACATTTATTAAATAATAGCACCAACCACTCCTAAACTATATCCCCATCTGCTTTTAACATTTCTGTCTTTATCCCATCAATCCCAGCTGCCTTACCCCCTTTCATTTTACCTACTGCCTCGCGAACTTCCCCCACACTCACAACTGGCTCTTCTTAATTCGTATAAGATATTATCCCTCTTTGCCCTATACACGAAATCACAGATTCCTTATCTTTATCACCATTTAACAATTACTCAGAATATTTCCTCCGCCTTCTCGATACCTCTAACTCTCCATTTAATAACTCTCCTCTCCTACTTTTAACTATTATATCCATTCGTTCCCTAGGTTTCCTCATCTTATTAATAATATCATTCCAAAACTTTTTCTTGTTTTCAACAAAATTTATTGATAACATCTCATCCACTCTCTCATTTGCTCTCTTTTTACATTTCTTCACGACTCTCTTAACCTCTCTTTCTCTCCATATACTCCTCCCTCCTTGCATCACTTCTACTTTGCAAAAAGCTCTCATATGTTAACTTTTTCCTCCCTTACATCATCATTCCACCAATCGCTCTTCTTCCCTTCTGCACCCACTTTCCTGTAACTACAAACTGGTACTGAACACTAACACTACATTCTTAAACGTACCCCATACATATTCGACCCTACTGGGCTATACTCACACTAGCCCATCTATCCTCCAATAATTGTTAATATCTTACCCTAATTGCCTCCTCCTCTAGTTTATAAACCTTCACGTTTCTCTTACTTGCTCCTTAGATTTTCCTTATATCCCATCTACCTTTTACTCTCACTGTAGCTACAACTAAAAAGTGATCTGATATATCTGTGGCCCCTTTATAAACATGTACATCCTGTAGTCCAACAAACTACTGTCATTATGCCCTACATCATATCTTGTATACTTATTTATCGTCTTTTTTTTTAAATGTGTGTTACCTATACCTAAACCCCTTTCTATACAAAGTTCAATCAAAGGGCTCCCATTATCATTTACACCTGGCACCCCAAACGTACCTACCACACCCTCTCCAGATGTTTCACCTACTTTAGCATTTAGGTCTCCTACCACAATTACTCTCTCACTTGGTTCAAAAGTTCTAATGTTATATTTAGAGACATTGAACAAAGAGGGGCTCCTGTACAGGAGTCGTTCCATAAGTGTGCACGTTCGATACTTGTTTGACATTGAGGCGCCAGACACCAGCAGTGGCTTCAGTCTGTTGCATTTTCTCAGATAATAGAAGACATGATCTAATAGATACTATAAAAATAGGCCTAAATAGAAGAAAAACCGAAGTTAGTGCTTGGGTCCGAGTTAGGGAAAGATAGAGGATGAAATAAAAAAGACAAAATATTTTTGCTGAAAGAGACTGTGAAAGTTAGGCGAGGACGGAAGCGTCCTAATAAATTGCTTTTGTGTTGGCTAAAAGCGGAAGCCTTTCTCTGATGGAAAAAAAATTGTTAAGCCTTGTCTACAAATACTTGCAAGATGTCTTGGTGATATAAATATTGAAAGAAAAGTAGACGAAATCTCTGTCAAAGCAAACAGTTACAAGACGCAGCAGAGAACGTTCCTATGACGTATCTGAGTAACTGCAAGACCTTGCCTATGCTGGTACTTTCTTTTCTTTAGTTTTGCACGAATCTGCTGACATATGTGATGTAGCCCAGATAAGCATATTTATAAGAGGAAATGATAATTTTAACACTTTTCAATAACTTATCTGTCTTGTGTTACTTGACAAAGTAACTCGTCAGTGTTTGTACTGACGGAGCCACTGGTTGGTGACACGTCTACAATAAAGATACCCAGATGTTGTACACGTGTCTAATTCTTCATCTTGTCAGTACTGTGTACCATTTTTGTACAACAATAAATACCGGTAGAGAACCATTACCACAGGGAAAGAAACTGCCACTGATAGAGAAACATTACCTCCGAGCGAGAAACATTGCTACTAGGAAAAAAATACTATACTACGAAAGAAAACTTGACAGTGAAAAATAAACATTACATGTTGAGAGAAAGATTATTTCTAGGAAACAAATATTACATAAATAAGATCCTGAGGATATCCCTCCTAGAAAGAACTTGAAATAACGGATTAAAAGTGAATAAGTTTAGATTCAGGAAGGATATAGGAAATATTGAAGTATTATCATGGAGGAGCACTAAACCCATAGGATTAGGATATAGGAAAGTATTGGTTGGGAAATATAGTCGATGAGTGGGTTATTTCTCCATGGGGAAGTGGAACAGAATTCTTCCTCCGTAAGCCGTGCATGTCGTAAGAGGCGACTAAAATGCCGGGAGCAAGGGGCTAGTAACCCCTTTTCCTGTATCTATTACTAAATTTAAAAGGAGAAACTTTCGTTTTTCTTTTTGGGCCACCCCGCCTCAGTGGGATACGGCCGATATGTTGAAAGAAATTGAAAGAGTGGTTATTGAACCTAAAACCTTGGGAAGCTTCAAATTTATATTGGATAAATACATGAGTGACAAGGGATGGACTTTAAAGGGACTTGCCCACTAGTTAATGGGGTTATGAAAGCTTATTCCATGGGAAGCATTGAAGATGGGTTGGACAAATATTTTTGTTAGTGGGTTTGGGTTTGAAGAAGACCTGCCTAGTATGATCCAGTAGGCCTCCTGCAGTGGTCCTCCTTTATGTTCTTATTACACCTGTCAAAGACTTTAAAGAGAAACTCTCAACGTGAAAGTGAAGAGAAAAATATTCAGATATATGATTATATATTTCACATGCATATTAAGGACGAGATAGTGAAGGTGTCTGCCAGCACTATAGTGATGGTGATAGTGAGGGTGTCAGCCAGCAATCTAGTTGGTAGGCAAAATACATAGGCAACAGTTAAGCAACTTTATTCCGAAACGTTTCGCCTACACAGTAGGCTTCAGTCGAATACAAAAAGTAGGCAGGAACAATAGAGATGTGAAAACGATTTAATCAGTCCATCGTTTTCACATCTCTACTGTTCCTGCCTACTTTCTGTATTCGACTGAAGAAGCCTACTGTGTAGGCGAAACGTTTCGAAATAAAGTTGCTTAACTGTTGCCTATGGGTCTTACCTACCAACCTGTCGGTATTGTATACCATTTTGATGTTCAGCAGTATAGTGATGGTGATAGCGAGGGTCTCAGCCAGCAGTATAGTGATTGACAGTGAGGGTGTCAGCCAGCACTATAGTGACGGTGATAGTGAGGGTGTCAGCCAAAAGTATAGTGATGGTGATAGTGAGGGGTGTCAGCCAGCAATATAGTGTTTGTTAGGTAAGACACATATGCAACAGTTAGGTATCTTTATTTCGAAACGTTTCGCCTACACAGTAGGCTTCTTCAGTCGAGTACAGAAAAGTTGATAGAAGCAGAAGAGACTTGAAGACGATGTAATCAGTCCATCACCCTTAAAGTTTTGAGGTGGTCAGTCCCACAGTCTGGAGAAGAGTATTGTTCCATAGTCTGAAACAATATGGAGATGAAGTGACAGGATGGAGCCTTATATAACGCCAGGAGGTGAGACGTAGGTCACTAGTAGAGGTAAGAACACAGATGAGAGGGACCTGACCTCCGAACATCTGCCTTCTTACCTCTACTAGTGACCTACGTCTCACCTCCTGGCGTTATATAAGGCTCCATCCTGTCACTTCATCTCCATATTGTTTCAGACTATGGAACAATACTCTTCTCAAGACTGTGGGACTGACCACCTCAAAACTTTAAGGGTGATGGACTGATTACATCGTCTTCAAGTCTCTTCTGCTTCTATCAACTTTTCTGTACTCGACTGAAGAAGCCTACTGTGTAGGCGAAACGTTTCGAAATAAAGATACCTAACTGTTGCAGATGTGTCTTACCTAACAACCTGTCGGTATTTTATACCATTTTAATGTTCAATATAGTGTTTGCTGGAGATAATGAGGGGTGTCACCTAGCAGTATAGTGATAGTGGTGACAGTGAAGGATGGTATAAACCTTGGTAATAAATACCGACAAGCTGGTTTAACAAACACTAGGACATAATTATTAGAAATTCAGCAATCTCACCACTGTTCCTGGCTAAGATACGTTGACGATATAATGGTTTTCTATCCGAGATGTCTCAATATCCAGGTCCTCCTCAACAAGATCAATGCTGCTGAGAAATCAATAAAGTTTATACTTGAACTCGAAAAAAATGGCAAACTTCCTCTCCTCGACGTTCGTCTCCCGACAGTGACAAACGTATCTTCAGCGTAGAGAAAATCTTCCATCAAGGACGATCTTGATAAATTAGACACATGTGCAACATTTGGGTATCTTTATTGAGGAAACGTTTCGCCACACAGTGGCTTCACCAGTCCTATACGAAGGAGAATGGTGATGAACAGTAGGAGTTTGAGGTAATCAGTGCCTCACCCTGAAATATTTATCTACATGGATGACCTTATACACTTCTACTCACACCTAGACACCCGCACTAAAAGAGGTGTCCTCACTGGCTTCTAGAAAGCTCTTCGCATCTCCAATCCTTGTTTTGTTGAAAAAGAATGTATCTTAACACAAGCATTAGCACGTCGTCAGTTCCTTTCTTCATCCGAGATTGCAGACTCAAGGCGCAAACTATCCTCAACAAACCGCCCATGGATCAGCCATCTAAGCAGTTTATAGTGCTCCTATGTGATGATGTTACCACGAATACTCGCTGGGTACTTTGCAAGAATAACAGAAATGCTTCCACCATAAATACATCATCTATCAAAGACCTCGCTACGAAACGCAGCCTCACACCTCTAACTTCCATAACGGGGGTCTACACCATCCCTTCTGGTTTCTGTCCCAAGAAATATGTAGGCGGAACAGGCAGAAATCTTTCGGTCCGTCTGAACGAGCATTGAAACGCCAGTAGCAGAGATGACTAAAGGTACACCTGTGTCCTCTACAGGGACTCCACGGGGCATTTGATGAATTGGGATGAGGCAAAACTCGTTCTCACCGAACAAGACATTAGACACCGACGGTGTCTAAAAGCCTCGCTAATCGCCTTCACTAATACCATAGAGTGTAACAGTGAAAACTACAAAACTTCTAAAATATCAGCATACATGATACTCAATTTGGCAAAACACCACCTGCCCAGCGACACAGGAGTCACATGATCTAATTGTCTACCCGTCATCCCAATATGGCATTCTTCTGGTCACCATACTTCACTCACACTACACTCTTCTCCTATATACTGTCAATCTCCATGTTGGAAGTGATCAAGGTCCCAGGATCGAAACGTTTTCTAAACCATAGTGAGGGGTGTCAGCCAGAAGTATAGTGAAGGTGGTGATAGTGAGGGTGTACTTAGCTCAGTGGTGACCTGTACTAGCTCAGTGGTGACCTGTACTTAGCTCAGTGGTGACCTGTACTTAGCTCAGTGGTGACCTGTACTTAGCTCAGTGGTCACCTGTACTTAGCTCAGTGGTGACCTGTACTTAGCTCAGTGAGGACGTGTCGAGTGTGCTCTCTGCAGACTGAACCAAGATGCCCTCCATCGAGCAACTTTACCAGCAGCTTAAGGAAGAATTGAGGGTGGCGAAGATGGAGATACGGCGATTGACTGAGGACAACAAGAGGATTCGTAGTAGTCCTCCTGTTGTGAGTTCTCAGGTCAAGAAGGGAACCTGGACAGTCCCTGGACAACATGGAACGATGTTGACGATCAAGAAGACGAATGGAAAGGCAGAAACGATGAAGAAGAAAGAGATTGCTGTGGAAACTGTTGTGGAAACATCTAATGCATTTTCTGTGCTGCCCGACGAATGAGAGTCGACTACTGGGAACGTCATGACGAACGACACCAAGGTATGAATATTGTTGTTGGGGATAACAAGGTTAGGTACATGGATAGGGCCTTCTGCTTGAAGGACAGAAGTAGGAGACAGAGGGTTTGCTTTCCTGGGGCTAGGATGGAGGATATTATTAGCCGGCTTGGCAACATCATGAACGGTAATGGGATAAATTCTATTATCTGCCTCAGTGCTGGCGGCAATGATGTAGGCAAGTGTAGAAGTGAGGATTTAGTTAGAGGATTCAGAACAGCAATAGACATAATTAGGAAGAAGGGGGGGGCGCCCTGTTATATGTGGCATTTTGCCAAGAAGGGGCGTTGGAAATGAATGATTGTCCAGAGCAACTGGTATCAATTGTTGGCTGGATAATCTGTAAGGATAATGCAGTACCATTCATTGACAACTGGGACAACTTCTATGGCTGAAATGACATGTATCCCAGGGATGGGGTTCACTTATCCAGGGCAGGTGTGGGTTTTCTTGCTAGCTCAGTTGAAGGGGTTGTTAGGACTTTAAACTAAGATTAGTTAGAGGTATGGGTTTACAAATGATAAACAATGAGTATGGTTATATTGACTTATGCTCTGATATGGAGTAACTCTGGATAATGATAATTTCAGAAATTGTGTAAAAACGAAGGTGAATAGGAAAAATGTGCAGAAGAAAAAACATATGATGGTATTCGCAGGCCTGCGAGATACCAGGTGAAATTTTTGCCACAACAGAGGACATCAGAAGGACCAGTGTCGTTAGAAAAAGGGAATCTGACAGACAGGATCATCAGTTCCTTAATGTTCTGTTATCAGAACAAACCAGCGGGATTTCTGAATTGGTGAACACACATGTCACCCACTCAGTTACTCCTGTTTCAGCCCAGTAGATGACATTGTGCTTTATTTAAGATCACAGAGCTATATCCCAGTATCTGTCGAGCCGGTGTCCTACCTGGCTCAAAGGCAAGCATCTTACACACCAATCAACTCAAGCTGAACACAGTCAATGAGGAACCAGTCTTTCAGCATCATGTAAGGAAGCCTGCAATGTTTGCCGACCAGTGTTGGAAACATCACGCATAGTTTCGTGAACACTCGATGTCCCGGCATGATCGCTGTTGAGGCATTTTTGGACAAGACTGAGGACAATTTGCTGGCTACACTTTATGGATGAGAAGAGACAGGCAAGTTCAAGGTGTTGGTGCTGCTGTGTGCTTCTCTAAAAGTGTACATGCCCAGCCCATTGATGTTGCCATCCTTGCTCACATACAAATTATGTTCTTCAAGCTATGCATAATCACTAGTACCTCTGTACTAGCAAGTATAATGTACAGACCTCAGTGGCAACATACAGACCCCATCAAATTCCTGATGGAAAATGTGAACTCCCTTCTGCTTCAACACAAATGTCAACATATTATAGTTGTTGGTGACCTCTAGCAACATCTTATACAGAGGAACTTTGATGACCTTCATGCAGTGTTTGATATGAGTAACTTTGTTGATTTTCCTACTCATGGAAGGGAAGGTATAGTCACTTGCAAACCCCTTGCAACCCCTTTGTAAACCCCATTTATGCACACTTTCTGCTTTCTGTTCATGAGCCATAACTCGATCCATGAGAGCACTTTTCCCAAAAGGAAATGAGCTGCCACTTTTTTTAACAGTTTCTGGTGTGGACCTTATTAAAATCCAAATAAACAATATAGAATTCTTTATCAACAGCCTCAAACTTTACCGAAGAAAGCAAAATTAGTAAGGTAGGAACGACCCCTCTTGAATCCATGCTGAGAATCATTAATCAAATTATGCTTATCAAGATGGTTTCTTATATCAGCTATAATTGACTCTAGTAATTTGTCTACAGTTGAGGTCAGGCTTATTGGCCGGTTGATGGTAACGACTTGTCCCCCAGTTTTAAAAATAGGAATTGCATTGGTCATCTTCCACATATCAGACACTACACCTGTTTGAAGATATTTATTGAATATATTAGTCAATGGTTCACAAAGTTGCATTTTGCACTCCTTAAGAACCCTTGAAAAATGCTCATCAGAGCTAGAGGATTTATTTTGCTTCACTCGATCTACTTGTTTGATGACCATATCGCTAGTGACTATTACATAATTTATCTCCTTCAGGCCTACTATAAAAATTTATTATTGAGATATTGTTAGTGTCCTGTGTGAAAACTGATAGAAAATAATTATTAAAAATCGAGCACATTTCATTCTCCTTGTCAGTGAGATGCCCAGAATTATTTTTAAAGGGACCTATCTTATCTCTAACTTATGTTCTATAAACCTGGAATAAACATTTCAGGTTAGTTATCGTATCTCTAGCAACTCTCTTAATGTGAATATAATTATTTTTAAGATGACCCCTCACCTCTTTTGATGCGCCTATAAATTCCTTTCATCTGCCCTACAAGATATTTGAGCATATTATTCATCCATTTCGGGTCATTTCTATTTGATCCTATTTCTTTATATGGAATAAATGTTTTTTGGGAAGCATGTATAATGTTTAGAAAGCTGTCATATTGATAGCTCTCTTCGTTACCCCAATCCACAGACAGGAGTTCTCTAAGCTTATTGTAATTTGCTTAGTGAAAATCTGGGACCGTTCCTCTGTAATTTCTAAACTATTAACAAGAGTTTCTTTGTTTGCCAGAACTAAGTCAAGCACATTATATCCCTTGTGGGTTCTGTCACAAACTGCTTCAAAAAACAATCCTGAACTACCTTTAAGAAGTAGATAGATTCTAAATTCCCAGTCCAGGAATTCCAGTCAATCTGACTAAAGTTAAAGTCCCCTTGAATTACTCCATTATCGTGCCTTGTGGTCTTAACAATTTCATTCCAAAGTAGTCTCCCTTGGTCCCTATCTAATTTTGGAGGTCTGTGAAGGCTTACTCAGCCCTGTAACAACTTCAGACAGTATTACCAAGGCTGGCTCCTCCTCAGGAAAATTAGTGAATAGAAAAAGAAATAACAAACAAACACTTTATTATATAGAAAATATAAAATATGAAGTATTAATCCTACATTAAAGAAAATGAAAAATATAAATAACTGAATTCAATGCTAATTTTAAACTTGGGTGTCTGGTGTTGGTGACACTGTGTTGTTGAAATTGTAGCCGTTGCTGATGATAGGGGAGGGGGTCGCAGGTGTTGGTTACAACCCACCGGCTCGTTCTTCACAGTATAGCCGTGAGTATGATATCCCGATGACAGGAAAGCAGGTTCTTTACCACTGCAATGATGAGGGTTACGTCCTGCAATTTCATACAGGTGCACAGGTAATTAAATCCATAAAGGGGAAGTCTCAGGACATTAGTCCATCTCCATCAGTTCTGCTCGTTGATTGGCAGGTGACCCTCTCTGTCATCCAAGCTGGAAAGATAGACAGGTTACCCACTGCTTAAGAAATCACTCTCCATGATAAGTACAATACCCAAAAGATATGGTGATTATTACAACAGTCTACCTAGAGCAAGACTGAAAGGACTAAGTTTATTATTGGTCAAAAGTGAAGCTTTCAACCAATAAATCCACTAGAATACAACGCAGGTATGTACTTACAGTAGTGCTGGGAGCTGAGAGTCTAGTGATTACTGTTTAGACAGGAGCCCCACACGTCACCTTTCGGGGGGGGGGGAAGGAGGAGGGGAAGGGATAGCGGGAGCTTGACTTACCCTACCTTAACAAGTAGGCGGCAATGAAACTATCACTTTCGGGGAGGGGGAAAAAGGCGGGAATAGCGGGAGCTTGACTTACCCTACCTTAACAAGTAGCCGGCAATGAAACTATTGTTACTATATACTCCCTCTCTGCTCCTATCTATTGAACTTTTCCGTCACAAGGTCGGTATATCAAGCCTAAAATAAATTTTTCATGACCCTCTGAAAATTCAATCCAAACATGTTCTGTTGTAGATTCATCGGTACTTTTGCCAACCCAGGTCTTTTCCAGGTGGTGACCCGGCCTTGGCTCCCAGGAATGTGAGTGTCTTTGAAGGGCATGCCAGCTGTGCAGCAGATGGCGATGCGAGGAAGGCTGATGAAACTGCACAGCAGAAGGCAGTGTCGGGAGAGCAGACATTACCGGGTCCAATAGAGCCAGCTTTAGGCAGCGGCCCGAGTGCTGGGGAACTCAACTTCACGGTGATTGGTAGATGGGAAGCTTGCTAGTGGAGCCGTTTTGGAGGTGTCTGAATTTCTTCCAGGAGAAATAGTCACCTTCACTCAGGGTTTTGGTGTTTGCTATACGTTTGCCGACGAATTTAGTGGTGTAAACAAACTCAAATCACAGGTAAACTTAACAGTCCTATCCTGGAGTCGAAGGTGAAGTTCTCTGGCAAGCATTTTGTCATTGTATTGGTCAGTTGTGTAGAACCTGATACCAGGCAAAGCCGCACATTCAGCATCATGTCAAGAGCTGAGGCAGCCACAGGAGAGCTGGCAGTGGTGACCTTGAAGGAGTGACTGAGTGAGACGAGGCAGTTGGAAATTGTTCACCAAGTGGTGTTTTAGCTCTCTTGGCCGATGGCTGGGGTAGACTAGACGAGGTCGCTGATTGGTCCATTGGAGTGGTGATGGGAGAAGTGGGTGGTGACCTCTCATTGGTAAGATTTGGAGGAGTCTCGGCAGATGGAGGCGGTGATCGTGGAGCTGTAGAAACATTAACGATAACTGAGGTGGACTTGATTATGTCTGTAGAAGGTGGAGATTCAGGGAATGTAAAATTAGTCATGCTGTTTAGCCTGAAGAGTTCGTTGATGGTGGAACTGAAGGATCCAAGTACAGCTACATTGTGCACATGGGCGTACTTAATGCAGTAGAGGATTGTGGTGGATTTGCTGGCAGGAATCGGTGTTAATGTATTGCTGGTGGACGACGCAGTTGGAGTGGCCTTGAGAATTTTGGTGTTGGTGGTGGAGGGTTGAGCAGTAACCTGGAGAATTTTTGTGATATCCGCCTGAAAATGGCGATTGCAGGCAGCGTAGGTGGAAGATATAGAAGAGGTCTTCGTCTGTGCTCCTTCTTGAGTCTTCTTCACAATGTCACGTCGTGTAGGACATGGTCATTCTTGCAATTTAGGCAGAACTTTTTGTCCTTAAAGGGGCAGTTTTTCGTGTTCTGCATATAAGAGTAGCAATTCCAGCAGTTTTGGATATGGTGGTACCTTTCTGCTTCAAGATAATTAGAGCATATGTAGTAACAATATGTGGCCAGACCCTTAACCACAGCATCTGCAGCCATGATCACATCAGTCAGTAAAGGTGATTGTTAACATGGATGAAGCAGTAGGGATATTGGTGATGCGTTGCACTTTGACCCAGGAGTTTTGATCTTCAATGGAGCTCTTGAGGCATTTAATAGTCTGAGAGGTAAGAAGTTTGTCAAATTTCTTGAGGAAGACAGTCGTCTTGGCCCTGCGAAGGAAAACTTCAATAGATAGTAGTAGTTAAAACATAAATGTATGGTTGTGGTAATTTGCTGGGCAGTCTGCTTGATAAGGCAGGGTAAGTAGCTCTCGCTATCCCCCCCTCCTATTTTACACCTGGTGGGAGGTGACGTGATCGTCTTCGACCTGTGGGGAATCACCCTGACTGGCATCTCCCAATGCATCTGTAAATATTCGTTCTGCTCCTGTTATTTTCTTGTTGGGATTGTTTGTCTTAGGTTTTTGACTTAAATTTATTCCAGCCTTGATTTGAATTTTCAGTTAGATCATTTGTTTAATCCTCACCATTTCTTTTAAAGGCCCTACGCCTATCGTGTGAGTGATTTATCGAGTGGTGTGTAACTGTTTTCCATTCTAGCCTTGATCGTCGGCTAGGGTCATCCGGCACATACAGAGATACTTTTAATGGAATATTGATCAAGAGATCAAAGAAACGCCGCTATACCTATCTACCTACACTAGTCTGACCCCCACCTGTAGCTGACCCACCATTCAGCTACACACCATTCTCCCAGTTGAAACTACACCAGCGTTCCTATTGTTTTGACTGGCTACTTACTGTTCTCAACAGCGGGGAAGTGGTCAGAGGATCAGTCCACCTCTCCTCGGCAGAATATATAAGCGTGTTGGGGAAACCGTTGTTTGTTAGTCACAATCAGCTGTGATCACCCCCTCCCCATCATCAGCAACGGCATTAAGTTCCAGAATCATTCAAAGCTCCGTGTCCAGAACATCGGCACAACACCATTCTATATCCCACGACATCTGTGTATAAATTGGCTTTGGATCACGAATTATATATATATTTCAATTTTAATTTTTCTTAAAGTAGGATTAATTTCATGTTTAACTGTTTCATATTATTGCTTAAATTATAATAAAATTTTATCTTATGTTACTGTGTTTTTTTCTAATTTTTCTTTCCATAAGGAGCCAGCCAGCCTTGTCAAATGTTTTCTTAGGGTCTGACAAGGCTGAGTAAACCTTCATAGGCCCTGAGAGCCGGAGAGAACATGAGGGTAAAGCCTGGATCAGAGTGGTGGTGGCTGTGGTAGTGAGCAGCTTTTCAGCCTCACCATCATCGTTGCACACGACAATGAAGGCATCTTGGAGCTTCAGGAAAGTGTTATATTTCACTTGCAAGCAGCCCCTAACGGCCGCTGCAAGTCCAAGTTTTGAGGAATCGTTCACAGTTCCACTGCAAGGTTTAATCTTGACACGAAGGCAAAGGTTCCCTTCCCCAACTGGTATGGTAGGGAGACTAAAACGACGAGAGTAAGAGCTACTGCAACTGCACAAGGCGGGGTCTACATAGCGAATCCACTATCCAGACTCTGTTATTTCAGACTTTATACCCATTTTTATGCAACAGTTCAGGCAATCTCGGACATACAGTGCTATCCCACCCCTTTCCATTATTATTATAATAAAAAAGAAGCGCTAAGCCACAAGGGCTATACAGCGCTGTAGAGCAGGAGGGAAGCGAGGGCATCAGGTGGCAAAAGGGAGATGGATGAGTAATAGGTTATGGATAACAGCGGGGCAGTGGATGGTGAAAGGGTAAAGGGCAGCAAGAGACTGAACTAGAAAGGGCTGAGGGGAGTGCGAAAGGTATCATCAGAGTTTGTGGAGTAAATCAGTCGTTGTCAAGAAGTCAATGAGAGAGTCAGGATTAAAGGAGGGTCCATCAGCAAGAAGGGAAGGTAAAGAGAGAGTAGTAGAACGAAGACGACGGAGATAAATTCTGCGTGCTCGTTGATAGAGAGGGCAGTCTAACAGAATGTGGCTAATCGATACTGGAACTTGACACTGCTCACAGAGAGGAACAGGGTGCCTCTCCATGAGATACCCATGAGTAAGACGAGTGTGGCCAATGCGAAGAGGGGAGAGAGTGGTCTCCCAACCTCGGCACTGATGACAAGAAGACGGCCAGTAACCTATGTTCGGTTTAATAGAATGAAGTTTGTTACCGAGCAGAGTTGACCAACGTTGTTGCCAACGGGTGTGAAGGTGGGTAGCTATTGCAGCAAAAGAGTCCAGAAATGGAACACCTATAGAAAATTGGTAGGTCATGTACTGCTGTCCACGCAGCAGTGTCTGCCTGTTCATTGCCCTGTATGTCGACATGACCAGGGACCCAACAAAAAACAATATCTTTATGCTTGGTAGAGATACGGCATAGCCTAAGTTGGATAGGAAGAACTAGGGGGTGAGATGTATCAAATTTTCGTACAGCCCGTAGAGCACTAAGGGAGTCTGAGACTACCACAAATGATGACACAGGCATAGAGGCGATACGAATAAGTGCTGCAAGAATGGCATACAATTCAGCAGTAAAAATGCTAGCCGAAGATAGTAAATGTCCGGAAACACTACTCTGAATCCGACACCGTCTGAAGACTTAGAGCCATCTGTGTACACAGCGATGGCATGAGAATGAGAGTGGAAGTGATCAAGAAAAAGAGAGCAGGAAGCCACCCTAGGCAGTTGGGCTTTCGAGCAAGGGAGTGAGAAAGAACAGACCCGAACAGCTGGAACTTCCCAGGGGGGTAGGGAAAAAGTGAGATGCTTCATGAACATATAAAGGTGTTAATTGAAGGGAAGACAAGAGCGAATGTAGGCGAAGAGAAAAGGGACGGAGCAAACGGGAGGCGAAAAAATATTGTCTACTAATATCGGTGACCATTCTATAAATGGAAGGATTGCGGAGATCGTGAGAGCGTACATAGTAGCAAAGGCAATGGGCATCACGGCGATCAGACAAGGATGGAACATTCGCTTCTGCATAGAGGCTCTCAACAGGGGAAGAGCGAAAAGTACCAAGGCATAAACGTAATCCTTGGTGATGGATGGGGTTAAGGCTAGAGAGAGTAGCAGGAGGGGCCGCGGAATAAATCTGGTCACCATAATTGAGTTTCGATAAAACGAGGGCTGAATGTAGGCGAAGGAGAGTTCGACGATCAGCTCCCCAGGAAAGATGAGCAAATGTTTTAAGAAGGTTTAGCCGGCTGTGACAAGTTGCTTTCAGAGAGGTAATGTGAGGTTTCCAGGATAACCTACGGTCAAAGAGAAGGCCTAGAAACCTGGCTGTATCACGTTCGGGGGTACGAGAGCCATAGAGATACAAAGGATGATCGGAGATGACAGAGCGTCTAGTGAAAG
Source organism: Cherax quadricarinatus (assembly GCF_038502225.1). NCBI lineage: Eukaryota > Metazoa > Arthropoda > Malacostraca > Decapoda > Parastacidae > Cherax > Cherax quadricarinatus. Next base: position 23,987,341 of record NC_091354.1, read on the forward strand.
TAATTCGGTGAGTTTTGGTACTGGAAAATTTAAACCCATGAGTGGTGGCCCAAGTTTTAACACGGTCGACCGCATGCTGGAGAGAAACTGCAATGAGATGACAGTCAGCGCCTGCACAAGCAATAGCAAAGTCATCAACATAGAGTGATGACCAAATATTGGGTGGAAGAACAGAGGCCAAATCATTTATAGCAAGGAGAAAAAGTGTTGTGCTCAGAACACACCCCTTAGGGACACCTTCAGCTTGGACAAAGTCTGGGGAAGGCACATTATTGAATCGAACACGAAAGTGTCTGTCAGTTAAAAAGTTCTTAAGGAAGGATGGTAGATTGCCTCGGAGGCCTAAGGAGTGCGCTTTTGGCAAAATATTATACCTCCAAGTTGTGTCACGTGCCTTCTCATGGTCAAAAAATATGGCAATAACTAAGAGATTATTTGCAAAGGCATTACGAACATACGTATCCAAGCGTAGTAAGGGGTCTATGGTAGAACGGCCCTTACGAAAGCCATATTGACTAGCGGAGAGTCTGTTGTGTGTCTCTAAATACCACATTAAATGGCGATTTACCAGACGTTCGATCACTTTGCAAATTGCACTAGTAAGAGAGATGTGACGATAGTGGGAGGCATCATGTCCTGTAGTACCCGGCTTGCGGAAAGGGAGAACAATGGCAGATTTCCACAGCTGGGGAAGAACTCCTTGTGCCCAAATAAGATTGAAGAGGTGTAAGAGGACTACAAGGGCTGACTGATGTAAATGTTGTAACATACGAATACGAATGTCGTCAGGTCCAGCTGCCGATGATCGACAAGCTGAGAGTGTTGCCTCCAGTTCATGAAGTGTAAAAGGCACATTATACTGTTCTCCTCTGAGAGAAGAAAAGTCCAAGGGTACTAACTCTCTGGCAGACTTTGAGGAAAGAAACGAGGGGCATAGATGGAGCCCCCGGGAAATATGGACCAGATGGGTGCCAATTTCAATGGCAATGTCAAGAGGGTTTGCTACATCAATACCGGCGACCCGTAGAACAGGAGCCGGTTCAGGAGAGTATTTACCACTCAATTTCCTCACTTTTTTCCAGACTGCACTCATAGAGGAAGCAGAGGTGATGGTGGAAACATAGTCTCGCCAGCAAGTGCGTTTAGCATCACGGATGACACGGCGAGCGATCACACACTTCTGCTTAAAATCAAGAAGTCTCTCATTGGTTCTATTTTATCAGTACCTGCCCCATGCAGTGCGTTTCAAACGTACTGCACGAGCACAAGCAGGAGACCACCGAGGCACGCACTTCTGAGAATGCTTGCCTGAGGTTTGGGGTATAGAATGAGAAGCTGCGGTATAAACTGACGTCGAGAAGAGATGTAGGAGCTCATCAATGGAGGATGAAGAAGGAACTTCACTAAAAGCAGTGAGCTGCGAGTAAAGGTCCCAATTTGCCCGATCAAATTGCCAGCGAGGGCTATGGAAAGGTGGTGAATATGAAGGAGAAGTAAGAATGATTGGAAAATGATCGCTGTCATGTAAGTCCAGTAGAACAGACCAGGTGAAGTCTAGTGCAGTGGAGGAAGAGCAGACTGATAGATCGATGCAAGAGAGAGTATGAGTATGAGGATCAAAATGGGTGGGAGTACCCGTATTTAAAACACGGAGGGGGTGAGAGGCGAGAAAAGCCTCCAACTGGATGCCACGTGAGTCACAATGAGACCCCTTCCCCCAGAGGAAATGGTGGGCGTTAAAATCACCAAGTAACAGAAGTGGTGGTGGTAAGGATGAAACAAGAAAGGTAAAGTCTGGGATAGAAAATGCTCGAGAAGGAGATATAAAGAACATATTGTAAACCACTTATTCAAGTGGATACGGGCTGCAGTGTAATGCAGCGAGGTATGGACAAATAGTTGACAGTACGGAATATCATTGCGTAGAAGAAGGGCACTTTCATTAAAGGTCCCATCTGAGAAAGGATCCGAAGAATACAATAAATTATAGCATGAGATAGGTTGGAAAACAGCCGAGTGTAATTTTGGTTCTTGTAAGAAAGCACCAACAGGGGAAAACCTGGAAAGCAACATCTGAAGCTCACCCCGATTACCCCTGAGGCTGCGGATATTCCACTGTAAATAGGCCATGATTGGCGATGAAAAAAATACCAGGAATCCATAGGGAAAGGCACCTACGGACTAGAGGGGTTAGAAAAGTCAACGTGTGGTGGCATAGGAAGACGTTCAAGCAGCGAAGGAACGGAGCATTGCGAAGAATGGGGTTGTGAAGATGGAGGAGAGGGAAGAGAAGGAACAGGAAGTGAATCAGTGTCCATTGAAGGTTTAGTCTCTGCAATATATTCTGAAATGGCTTCAAGTGTTTCTGAATTCAAAGATGTATGGGAGGCCATATCTGAGAAAGAAGGGGGAGGGTGAGTAAAGATTGGGACAGTAATGGACTGTACCAAAGTAGAGGGGGACGAAAGAGTGTAAGGGACTGGAGATGAAGTGTGGGGGGGGGGAGAGAAGAGGCAGAAACCTGGGAGGTGGCAGAAGAGGGAGAAACTTGGGAGGGGACGGGGGTGGAAGGCCTAGTACGAGGAGGGTGAATCTCCACACTTGTAAGAGCCAGAGAGAGGGGAAGAACTAGGCAGAGACTGGAAAGATAAAGTGTGGAGGTGGAAGAAGGGAAGGAAGGGGCAAAGAAGATTTGAGCAATGTGGATTTTTTGGACTTCTGAGAAGTAGAGGGGCGATTCGTATTAGGTGTCGTACGAGGTCTTGTCGATACTGGGGCTTGTGAGGAAGGACGCGAAGATGTGAGAACAGACTGAGTTGTAGTCGGGACGTCAGAGCCAAGGACAGCAAAAGGATTAGCTGCCGGAGTGGCTATGGGAGGGGTAACAACAGAGGAGGCTGCAGAAGATGGGACCCCAGAAGTGGGGGGATGTTTTGAAACACGAGAATAAGAAACACGGGGTAGTCTCCCTTGTAGGCGGAGATGAGTAACTGCCATAGCATAAGGGAGACCTTCTGCCTCCTTGAGGCAACAGATTTCACGTTCATTTAAGTAGGCCTGGCAACGGCGGGAGTACAAAGGGTGAGCTTCATTACAATTAAGGCAAGATGGAGGTTGACTGCAAGATGTATTAGAATGGTCGTCGGCACCACAGACTGGGCATTCGGCAATAGATCTGCAATATTTCGCTGGGTGACCAAAGCGCCAGCAATTTCTACACCCTTGCGGTGCAGGTATCACCTTTCGAACTTGTAACCGATGTCCCGCAACATATACAGAGGACGGGAGTTTTCGCCTGTCAAAAGTTAAACGAGCCACATTGCAAGGGTAACGTCTCTGCCCACGGGCAGGAAGGACATAAGTGTCTACTTTGAGGATTGGGAGATCCTGTAGTTCCAGCTGTTCAAAAATGTCATTGCCACATGACTGAAAATTCTGTTGGACTGTGGTATGGGGCAGAATGACAGTACCACTACAAGAATTGAGAGAAAGATGTTTTTCAATAGTGATAGGAGTAGTATCGATATTCGAAAGGAGAGAAAGATTATGAGCTTGGGTAGCATTCTGGACAGTGACAATGCACGTACTGCTCTTGAGAGCATGAAATGAAATATCTCTATGAACATGACGCAGGAGCGCTTTGCCAATACCATGGTCAGAAAGATAGGCAGAAGAAGTCGGTCTTAAAGTAAAGAATTTAGTCAATTGTGTGGTCTGAAACTGAGCGTGGAGAGGGAGTGCATGACGTGTCGGTCTTTTCCGAGTAGAATGAGAAGGTAATGAAGGAGCATCATCAGGAGATTGATGTTGGCGTTTAGGAGTAGGACCGGAGTTGGTCCGGCGTGAAATGGGCTGGCGATTCGAAAATTGCCGTATCGTAGAGGGAGAGGCCGGAAGCATAGTCAAAGGAGAATGGAGGTCAGACAAATCGAAGGAGTCAGTCGAAGCCCCGGTACCTGAAGCGGGTGAGGAAACAGCACCAGCAAGAGGTACAGGGGCATCAGGAGTGTGCAAAGAGTGGTCTAAAAACAAGGCAGGGTCAGAATGGGGTGCGGTATCAAGAAGGGGCCCGGGGGTAGTGGGTTCATGGATTGGGTTCTCCATGGTTAGGTTACTCCTTTGCTTTTTATTTTTAAGAAAAAAAGAAAGAAAATAATAAAAAAAAGAATAAAAAAAGGGGGGAGCGGGGAGGAATAGTTCCCAGGAGGAATGAAAGGGCCGGAAATCTCCCTCCGCGCCCAAGAGGACCTCAGCACCGCTAGTAGCACATGGAACCCGTGCCATTCCCTACCCTTCATGCCAGTAAACCAGCAATCCGGGATAGCAACCTCACATCTGCCGAGCTACCTCGGTAGACAAAAGAGAGGGCGGCCGGATATCCACCACAAAGCATACCTCCTTCGGCCACCACCCCGGGAATCCGAAAGGTGGCTTCCAGAGATACACCCGTATCCCGAAAGACACCTAAAGCTACTCCGGGATACCGGAGAGGGATCGGGACATCCCCAGGCAATCCAGATTCCATGGCAAACTATGCCACCGCCAAGAACCTCAATGGAATGGGATGGACCCCGGTATCCTTTCCCCTACCTAGGAACTAGCGTGCCTGTGTGTGGAAATCCCAAAGGCCAAAAAGAGGAAGAGCAAAAGGGAGGGGTGGGGAGGAGGAGGAGGAGGAGGAAAGGAAAAAGGGGAGGATGGGATAGGGAGGGGGGGATTGGGGGGTAATTAGGTTCGGTCTGAGGAAGGAGACCGACAGGTCTGATTCCTAAGACCAAGAGCCTCTTCACCACCCCTTGAAGAGGCACCCCTTTCCAATACTTCTGTCTACTTGGAACAATCTAAAACCCTGAATGTAACATTCAGCTGGCACATCCGATTTTTTGTATTAAACCACTTCTCAGATACGGTAAATATGTTACTATTAGCCGCATCTGCAACTAATCTCAACTCATCCATCTTATTCCTAGCACTACGAGGATAAGGATAATGCAGTACCATTCATTGACAACTGGGACCACTTCTATGGCCGAAATGACATGTATGCCAGGGATGGGGGTTCACTTATCCAGGGCAGGCGTGGGTTTATTTGCTAGCTCAGTTGAGGGGGTTGTTAGGGCTTTAAACTAGGATTAGAGGTCTGGGTTTAGAAATGAAAAATAATGAGTACGAGCATATTAACTTAGGCTTTGATATTATGAATCTTAATAAGTCATGGAATAATGCTGGGTAATGATAATTTTAGAAATTGTGTAAAAACAAAGATGAATAGGAAAAATATGCATAAGAAAAAACATATGATGGTATATTATGCTAACAGTCGAAGTGCACGAAATACGATTAATGAACTACGTTTGGTAGCGTGTGCTGGGAACTTTGATGTCATTGCATTAACTGAAACATGGTGTGATTTAAAGTGTCGGGATATGATTTCTGTGTGTAATATTAAAGGGTTTAAGTTGTTCCATGTGGATTGATGTGATGGGAAGGGGAAGAGGAGTTGCATTATATGCTCGAGAAAATATTAACTGTTGCATAAAAACAGGTATAAAAATAGATTGAATAGTAAAAGAATCTGGGTAGAGTTTGAAGGTCAAGAAAAACTAATTCTAGGTGTAATATACCGACCTCCAAGCTTGAATTACAATAGAGGGAGACTTCTTTGGGACGAAATTGTTAGGGCTTCCAGACACAATAACATAGTGATAGTAGGGGATTTTAACTTTAGTCAAATTGACTGGATTTCTTTGACCGGTAATCTGGAGTCCAGTGTCTTTATGGAAACGGTTCAGGACTGTAATAATTTGCTCGGCCTAGTCTTGTCAAACAAGGAAACACTCGTAAATAATCTGGAGATCACTGAAGAGCTTGGCGCAAGTGATCACAAATCCATCACTTCTAGCATTAACTGGGAATACAAGAATAACGATAATACAGTAAAAATCCCTGATTTTCGTTCTGCCGTTTATAGTGGACTTGGGGAACACCTGTCTAATCTCTATTTTGGTTATCTATCTAATGATTTTATTGACGATGATCATACTTATGATTATGAAGGGATCTGCGTTTATGATTTTTTCTTAATAATGTACACCGTGCTCAGAGTATATACATTCCCTTGAGAGAAATTAGGTCTAATGATAACGATTCCAGATGGGTTAACAGGAGGTTAAAGCATCTATTAGGGGAGAAAAGGGGGATTAATAGGCGCATCAGAAGAGGAGAGGTTAACCTTACTGACCAATATGTTCAGCTTAAAAGTAAAGTAAAAAGGGGATTAGAAAGGCTAAATTTGTCTATGAAATTAGAGTTGCTAATGAATCATAGACTGTTACAAAATATGTGATATCTAATAATGTTAGAGATCTCCCATGAATACTAGAAAGGAATGCCCCTCTAGCATCCAGCCTGTTAAAAAACCATACCCCGGCCGGGATTGAACCCGCGGTCAGAGAGTCTCAAAATCGTGTCACTACGATTTCATGATTCATCCAGCCTGTTACTAGGTTTTTGTAACCAGTAGTCAGTATCCTGGTCCAATTATCCATTAGAATTTAGTAAGATTCAACAGTGCTTCAGGATTACAACTGGTAGGCTGCTAACTAAAGAAGTTAACATTTAATAAGTTTATTAATAACAATAAAGTTGTCTAGGCATATAATATCAAAGTAAATTAAAGTAATCAAAATAATCACTTCTCTCGTATATAGTAGTATTGTGCTGAAGGCGCATATCACATCTTTATGGCTTTTAAGTACCGACAGGAACATTCTTAGCATTTAATAACATAATACAAATATATACAAGTGTGTGTGTGTGTGTGTGTGTGTGTGTGTGTGTGTGTGTGTGTGTGTGTGTGTGTGTGTGTGTGTGTGTGTGTGTGCGCGCGCACGCGTGTAAGTGCTTTAAGTAGTTCGCTATGTCTCAAGACTCGACTAGACTTAACCAGTGACTGACTAAAAGTCCTCACAAACTAACTTCTTGACCAATCTGGCAATCAGAACAGCTTGCTTGAACAATAAAATGACATAAGCCGAACAGCAATAAAACAAGCAACAGCGACACAGAATCAGGAACAAGGAGATAATATAACGACACTAAGTAGGGACCATCTGCAGATCCTACACAAAAGTCACAAAACTCCCATAATACTGAATCTAAGTACAGCATTAGAAAATCCCCGACTGTGACAGTACACAGATACCAGTACAAATTAGGTCGGAAGCTACAACTCAGGACCTGAGTTACTCAGAGTGTCAATGCAACACACAACCTCAGTACAACATCGAAAATCACTAAGTCTAGGCTATGCTCTGTGAACAGAGTTACATAGAACCAACAACAAGAAAGTGACAGAGACGATCTTCCAACAAGGGACAGAAATGGAGAGCTGGAGAGGCAAGTCTTGTTGGAAGCAATGTCAAACATGTAAATGCGAATGCCACCCAGGCAGATTCTCCCTCCTGGTGAGGTGTGATCACCCCGCCCTGATCACATGGCTCTCCGTGGAATGCTGCTGCTCAGCAACACAAAAGCTGGCAGCGAAATAAGCAGAGTGAAAATTACAGTAGTTAGACAATGCTGTCAGCTACTTAATGCCCTAACTATGAGCACTGAATAATATATAAATGTTACATCCTACCTAATAATATAAGTCAAATAATATAAAGCAATGTATTTATAATTTAGCTAACATCGCAAATATAAGCAATATAAAATTATATGAAAAAGTAATATACATTATATATATTGTGATCCGTTCATTGGTCGCAATACCCCCAAGCCCGACAAACGGTCGCACTAGGAGCTGCGTTAGTGTCTTTCACATTGTTTGTGATAACTCGTCACTTTAATAATAAAAAAAAATCAGTCACTTGTGCCAAGCATTTCTTACATATTACAGTGTCTATTTCACTATAAGTTATGCCCCTCGTACTAGGGCAGTACACAGCGTATCCTATCTCTGCATACTCGTGGTTATGTACATCAGTGTAGAGACAGGATTGCGTAGACAAGCATGACATGTTGAGGCTCGATCATAGTAGTGGAGACTGTCTATTAGAACAGCATTCTTGTGCGATAGAAAGGAGAAGGCATTCCACTCTTAAGTAGTGGTAGTGGAATGCGAGTCAGTATGGACATCTGTGTATGAGAAAGCTTGAGTGCCATTTCTATGGGGTGTAGAGAGGGGAGGGGGGTGGCTGTGGCAGGACTGTGTTCCACCACTCAGTAACTAACATCGCCCACACAACACTACACAGTCAACACTCAGCTTCTGTCTCCATCCCACGCCAACATATGTCACCACTACTATGAATATATAAATAGAATAATTAGACATGAGTATTCATAGCTAACATGGGCTTGACAGATTACGTTACATTACTGAATTTGATGTAGCAAGTAACAAAAGGTATTTTGGCATAAAAATTACATTAATTTAAATGTAACAATGATAATTAAGGACGTAACAGAGTGTCAGCAATTACATTACAATGACTACTGATATGTTGTATACTAATAGAGTATGGCTGGATTCTGAGAGCCCACCTCATGATCCTAGCATTTTTACTCATTGTATTTATGTAGGTGAGTGGATTGTGGTCTAAAAAAATGTTAATTTAAATGGGGAAGTGCTCAAATACACGTCAAGGACACAAGAGCTAGAGCCTCTTTCTCAATAGTGGCATAATTTTTCTGGTGTCGTTCGAGCTTAGATGAACAGTAGCATATAGGATGAAGAATGTCAGTGGATGTTGACTGTTGGAGCAGCACAGCACCCACTGCATAACCACTCGCATCTATATGTAAAAAGAAGAGAAGATTGAAATTAGGACTCCTCAATACAGGAGCAGACGAAAGCAGATGCTTCAACCTTGTAAACGAGTCGGAACAATCCCTAGTCCAGATGAACTGAACTTTGCTACTAGTAAGCTCAGTGAGAGGTGTAAGTGGAGGTGTGCGCGCTGGCTTGCCTGTCACTTGACAGACGTGACAACATCGCACATGACAGCTACTGTTACCTTCATTTTTGGCCAAGTAAAATGTTTTGCTAGTTTACCGAGTGTCTTCTTGACACCCAAATGTCCTCCAATGGGACTATTGTGAGCAAAATCAATGGCTTGTTCATGAAATGTAACTGGTAACACTACGAGATGCTTGACTATGGTGGAAACACTATCAGCTGACAACTTACATGTATTTTTCTCCATCAGTACACCGTTACTATAATAGTTACTATAATAGTAACAATTATCGAGATCCTTTGCTTCACTCTCAGTAACTGCTATATCTCTCAGTCTTTCCAGTGACTGATCAACAAACTGATCCTTGATTAAATCATCATGAGTTAGAAATTTAATGTCAGTTGTGTTCTGACTAGGTTGATGATAGGGGGGAGTCAGTGTTAATGATCCTGGGCACAAAGCATCACTAAACAACGTATTCAAACCCAAATCATTGTCATCCACTAACTCAACAGGAGACAAGGATGGTTGTTTTATCTTTGACATAGCTCTAGTAATTGCATTGAGAGGAAATAAAATAGGCTTCTCTCTACAAGCTTCAATGGCATAATTATCATCAGTGGTATTATCAATCACAAGTGGTTCCTTACATATACCAGCATGAAGGATATCGTTCCTTATCAACAAGTTCACTGACCTGATGGGAAATACACCACTGGATATACCCACTGAAATATAACCAGTATAATAGCTTGTTTCAATGTAAACTTTGTGCAGACGTACTTTTATAACAGCCCCACCATATGCTTCTAACAATACATCTATCTTGGAATAGGTATCATCAGGTATGGGAAGCACATCTTCTCTTAATAACGTGAGATAACTGCCATTGTCTCTGAAAGTAATTATCTCAGTCAGATGTGTTTCGTCAAGTCCTACTTTGCCTCTTGATAAGTTAGGACTCATCCCTGAATGAATCTTTTCGTCAGATACACTTTCTGATGCTAGTCACCTATTCTGAGTAATATTTTCTAAAACAGTGGGATCAGAGGTATTATTAGGATTTTGGTGCCTTTGTTGCATGGAAGAGGATATGACTTGTATGGGGGCACCAGCCGCATGACCGCTTCTCATACCTCTTTCTAACTTATAACAATACTCTCTAGGATGTCTTTTTCTGTTACAATAGGTACATTTGCCTTTCTTCTTCTCGATATCAGACTTCTGTCTTACCACAGATACAAATTCAGGATTGTAAGTTTTCCTGGTAAAGATACGAAAAGTTGCAGTAGCAGGTACATCGCGCCGACACTGATCAGCTGATTTAGGTTGCCAACTTCTAGGACAATTTTTAGTTACCTTGTTTCTCTGTGTTTTAGTAAGTACAAGCTTGTGAGAAATCTCGTAATTGTCTGCTAATGCTGCAGTTTCCAGAATATCCGAGGCAATATGATCGATCAGATATTCTTGTATGTCAGCAGACATACAGTTGTTAAACTCTTCGTAAAGTAACAACTGAACCAGACTGTCATAATTATTGCACTTAGCGAATCTGTACCACCTCTCAAATGCAATATTTTTCTCACGAGCAAACTCTACACAAGTTTGATCTTGTCGTCATTGTAACATACGAAATGCATGTTGATAACTTACAGGTAACAAGTTACATGTCTCTAGAGTAATTTCCTTGACAGTGTCATAACTAATGTACTTGGCAAATGGTAAAGCAGCAGTACAAGTTTGAGCTCTTCCTGTCAAAGCTGTGTGCAACAAGGTAGCCCAGTGCTTATGTGGCCGGTTCATAGCATGTGCCTGGTTCTCAGACACATCAAAATAGGTGTCTAAATCACTCTCAAAAAACTTAGGAACCATTGAGGCGGCTTTCTGCATAATAAACGTGTCCTGTGTTGTACTAACAGGTTTATCAACTTTGTCAGATCTATTTGTCTTCTGAGACGAACCTTTTCTCTCTGGAAATCTTCTTCGTTCAATTTCCTCTGTGCCTCTATTTGTGCAGTCTGCAGCATAATGAGGCATTCCATCCTCTCAAATTGTTCCTTAGAGATAGGACCAGTGGGTAATGGAGGAGTACGGAATCTAACTAATGAGTCTGGACGGTCCTTAGGTCGGACGCCTTGTCCAGCCATCCCTAGAGTGTCTAGATCTGGTCTAGGATAAGTAGATACAGGTGTAGCATACAAGGTACTAGTATGAGGCTGAGTCATACTACCAGCTACACTCTGAACTATTGTGTTAGTCAGGCAGGAAGGTGTGAGTGTGAATGGAGTTACACTAGGTTAAGACACTTCTGCCATAGTTGCTCTCTCTTCTACATCATCAAATAGAGCCATACTTCCTAATACACACACTATGCTCTCTGAATCTGAATCATAATCAGACATCTCTGCATGAGCAGGAAATAATATATCTTTAATTAATGCTCTGACAGTTTCTGTGGTGTAATTCCTGTTATACGTCACACGGAGATATTTGGCTACTCGCCAACATGTCTGAAGTTTTAATGTGCTCAACTCCGACAAAGTCAGAGTATCAATTAACCATTTCACTTTGACATACATCACAAAAATAAATGCACTACGAGAGTGATTATGGGAAACTATAATCCTCATAGGAATTTTAGTATTAGTTGTCTTAGAGCTAGATCCTCATAAACAGTATTTCCATCTCCTTGGATCAAGAGACTCAGTCAAGTAAATACATCCACCTATTATGTTGTACAAGACTAAACTCAAAGTCTTCAGATTAGGAAAGTACTCAAAGTGTTTGACCATAGAGTTACTAGTGTGTCAAACTGGACAGTTTCTCCAACACCTTGGATCAAAAGCCTCCTGGACAGGCCCCCATTTGTTACAAAAAACGCGATACCTATTAATGTTAGAGATTTCCAGTGAATACTAGAAAGGAATGCACCTCTAGCATCCAGCCTGTTACTAGTCAGTATCCTGGTCCAATTATCCACAAGAATTTAGCAAGATTCAATAGTGCTTCAGGATTACAACTGGTAGGCTGCTAACTAAAGAAATTAAAATTTAATAAGTTTATTAATAACAATAAAGTTGTCTAGGCACGTAATATCAAAGTAAATTAATCAAAATAATCACTTCTCTCGTATATAGTAGTATTGTGCTGAAGGCACATATCACATCTTTATGGCTTTTAAGTACCATCTGGTACATTGTTAGCATTGTACATTGTTAGGGGTATTAATGTTGCAGTTTAAAAACTGTAGTATATAGCAACCTTCTGGAAAGACAGTGATGGAGTGAATGATGGTGAAAGTTTTTCTTTTTCGGGCCACCCTGCCTTGGTGGGAATCGGCCAGTGTGTTAATAATAATAATAATAATCATAATAATAATGATAAACGTAATACAAATATATACAAGTAAGTTTGTGTAAGTGCTCTAAGTAGTTCGCTATGTCTCAAGACTCGACTAAACTTAACCAGTGACTTACTAAAAGTCCTCACAAACTAACTTCTTGACCACCTGGCAATCAGAACAGCTTGCTTGAACAATAAAACGACTGATAAGCCGAACAGCAATATGACAAACAACAGTGACACAGAATCAGGAACAAGGAGATAAAGTAACGACACTAAGTAGGGACCATCTGCAGATCCTCCACAGAAGTCACAAAACTCCCATACTACTGAATCTAAGTTCAGCATGAGAAAATCCCCGACTGTGACCGCGCACAGATACCAGTACAAATTAGGTCGGAAGCTACAGCTCAGTACCTGGGTTTCTCAGAGTGTCAATGCAACACACAACCTCAGTACAATGTCGAAAAATCACTAAGTCTAGGCCATGCTCTGTGAACAGTTACACAGAACCATCAAGAAAGCAACAGAGACGACCTTCCAACAAGGGCCAGCAATGGAGAGCTGGAGAGGCACGTCTTGTTGGAAGCAACATTAAACAGACAAACGCGAATGGCGCCCAGGCAGACTACCTCCTGGTGAGGTGTGATCACCCCACCCTGATCATATGAATCTCCGTGGACTGCTGCTGCCCATCAACACAGAAGCTGGCAGCAAAACAAGCGGAGTGAAAATTACAGTAGTAAGACAATGCTGTCAGCTACTTAACACTCTATGAGCATTGAATAATATATAAATGTTACATCCTACCTAATAATATAACTAAGTCAAATAATAATATAAAGCAATATATTGACGATTTGGCTAACATCGCAAATATAAGCAATATAAAATTATATGAAAAGGTATTATACATTATATACATTGTGATCCATTCAGGGGTCGCAATATAGACCAATTCAAAGGGTTCTTTCAAATGTATAGGACGAAGGTGAAGGAAAAAGTAGGACCTCTGTAAATTGGGAATGGACAGTTGACGGATAACGAACTAGAAATGTGTTCCTTATTTAATGACTATTTTTTGTCAGCATTTACACAGGAAGACATAAATGAGTTTCCAGAAATTAACAATTTTTCAATACCTGATGAATTCAAATTAACTATTATTACCATCACGAAGGACATGGTTATCAAACAGATTGACAAACTGAAGCAAAAGAAGCCCCCGGGGCCGGACGAGCTGTTTTCCAGGGTACTTGAGGAATGAATTATGAAACTATTCAGCCATTAACGAGTGTGTTTAATGCGTCCATCCCTACTGGTGATTTGTCAGAGTTGTGGAAGATGGCTAATGTGGTTCCTATATTCAAATCAGGGGATAAGTCTACTCCTTGAAATTACCGTCAAATAAGCTTGACATCTATAGTGGGCAAGTTATTAGAATCAATTGTAGTTGACATTATTAGAAGTCACCTTGAAGAGCATAATTTGATTAATGAATTTCAGCATGGGTTCACGAGAGGTCACTCCTGCCTGACAAATTTACTGACGTTTATTAGAAATTTGAGGCAGTTGACGATGATAAAAAAATATATTTTTATCTGGATTTTAGTAAAGCCATCGATAGAGTACCTCACAAGAGAGACTTAAGAAAAGTGGCAGCTCATGGTATAGGAGGTAAAGTTCTAGCATGGATAGAGGCATGGCTTACCAATAGCAAGCAGTGTGTTTCCATTAATGGGGTCAAATCTGAATGGGGAGTAGTCACTAGTGGCGTTCCACAAGGATCAGTTTTAGGTCCTCTCTTGTTCATAATTTACATTAATGACCTTCATAAAGGGATTACGAGTGACATGAGCAAATTTGCTGATGATACAAATATAGGCTGTATGATTCATTCTGAGGAGGATAGTGATGAACTCCAGGGGGATTTTGACAAATTAATGTCTTGGTCTGAAAAATGGCAGAAGTTCAATGCCGATTAGTGTAAGGTACTAGTCCTAGGTAATGAAAATAACCCTCGAAGCTATAAACTAGGTGAAGTAGAGCTTGATCAAACAGAATGTGAAAAAGACTTTGCAGTCATGGTAAGTAGAAATCTAAAGCTAAGACAGCAGTGCCTTAGTGTGTGCAACAAGGCTAACAGATTACTTGGATTTATCTCAAGAAATATAAGTAACAAATCCAAAAGTTATTTTACAGCTCTAGACATCACTAGTGAGGCCTCATTTAGATTATGCTGCTCAGTTTTGGTCTGCTTGCTACAGGATGGATATAGACTCATTGGAGAACATACAGAGAAGAATGACTAAAATGATTTACTGTTTAAGTAATCTCCCGTATGAAGATTGACTTGAAGTCTTAAATCTCCACTCTCTGGAGAGATGTAGAATGAGGGGAAATATTACTGAAATAAGTGGATGACGGGCATAAACAAAGGAGATATTAATAAGGGTGTCGAACCAGGTAAGAACCAGGAATAATGGACTTAAGTTCGATAAATTTATATTTAGAATGGATATAGGTAAGTAATGGTTTTCTAACAGAGTTGTAGATGTGTGGATCAGTCTTCCCAGTAGGGCAGCTTTAAAAAGAGATTGGACAAATATATGAGTGGGAGGGGCTGGGTTTGATTTGTGTCATTGGGTACGGGAGTTAATTCTTGGGTAGAGGTCATTTTGATAAGGACCTGCCTTGTATGGGCCAGTAAGCCTTCTGCAGTGTTCCTCAATTATTATGTTCTTATTACTGTGAACCTCACACAAAGGCGGCTTAGACCCGGTCCGAAATAACTTCCCAACTTGGTTGCTGAATGATTAAGTTTTTCACACTTTCTTATGGATAATACCAGATTTGCTTTGCAATTAAATATATCAACAGAATTTATAAGAAGGCCTGAGCTTACTATCACCTGCAGCTCATAAGACTGCCATCCCCACGAGCCCCTTTGGGGCAGGGCAGATGGCAGATCAGAGGCCTAGCTTCTCCCTACGAGCCCCGTGAGGGCTAAAACAAGGATGTATATAGAGTGCAAGGCTCTGCTTAAATAGGGAAGGTACAGAGACAATACCTACTACAATAAGGAAGGTAGAGCGAGTTTCTGAAGAAAACGGGATGCAGAGTGACAGTTCCTGAAGAAAGCGGGATTTAGAATGACAATTCTTATTTCAACAAAAATTAAAAAAAAATTTTTTATCGATACTTGGCTATTTACCTCTGCACGAGCCCATCATTAATCATTGCTAACAATTTCAGAACATTACTATAAAATCCTATTCCATTGGTACAATCATTATCGACCTCATCCAGAGCTAGTGATCATATTCTCCAGCCATGTTTATGACCGACACTTTATATTCTCATCGTCGCACTTATACATTTTGCTGTTATATTTTATATTATATTTATTAGCAATGGTTAATAAATATTATTCACCCTCCCCTATAATTTCTTCTGCCATAAAATCTCCTTTCTTATTCGCTGTCTTCTTATATGCAGGAAACTGCATTAATATAAAGATAATTTTTTCAATATTGAAAGATGTTTGTATTGTGGGGGAAATGCTCCATAAATGAATAACGTCAGCGTCTCGGGTATACAAATAATACCATTCAGTAGTGTATAGTAGGTTGTGTATGGTGTATAGGTAAAATGCATCAAGGTCAGTGCTTGATCAACAGTGTTGTAATCGTGGTTTTTTCTAGTTTTGTGTTTCTGTAAGAGTAGAGCTATAAAGCATTACTGTGGACACATTTGGTATAAAACTTGATTTCTTTTATGTTACACGAGTTTCACACATCTGCAGATTAGCAGTGTTGATTGTGATGATAGTGAATGTTTTGTGTTAATAACTTTGAGTTGCTGTTTTTCTGTTTGTATGAGTAGAGTGCACCAAGCTAAGGATGAGAGCTTGTTGTGATGATGCAGTTTTCTTGTGTTTGGTGATTCTTATTCCAATTTCCCCAAAACTTCGGGTGATTTTCCTTTTTTCTTCTTTTGACTAGTTGCGTCCGATTGGAAACAGATAGCTAAGCGAGACCTGTGGTCTGGTGGTGGGGGTGTTATGTAGGCACTGCATTATAGTTAAATAAAGTGCTAAAAGGACAGGGGTCATGCAGCGCTGCTGGGCAGAAATTACAGCCGAGTTAAAAACACCGTAAATCAAGACAGGACCCTCTGCAAGAAGGGAAGATAGGGTAAGAGTGGTAGGGCAGTGGCGTTGTTGGAGATGAATCCTACAAGCTCGCTGGCAAAGCAGGCAATCCACAAGAAAGTGAAAAACGGAAATAGGGGCCTGAAAAACCTCACAGAGAAATAGGGTGTAGTTCCATGAGACATCCATAGGTAAGGCGGGTATGGCCATTGTGGAGACAGCAGAGCAGTCTCTCCTGAGCACGGCAACGGTGGTAAGAACATGACCACAAACCTAAAAGCGGTTTAATAAGTGCAGTTTGTTATGGTGCATGTCTGGCAACCATTGTTGACAATGGCCATGATGACGGGCAGAGATGACGGTAAAATAAGGCTTGAACAGAATACCTGCATAGGAGGAGAATCTAGTAATCTAGAGTCCAGTGACTATGGAAACAGTTCAGGACTGTTTTCTGAAGCAGTGTGTAACAGAGCCTACCAGGGGTGATAATTTGCTAGATCTAGTCTTGTCAAATAAGGAAACACTCGTAAATAATCTGGAGATCACTGAAGAGCTTGGCGCAAGTGATCACAAATCCATCACTTTTAGCATTAACTGGGAATACAAGAATAATGATAATACAGTAAAAATCCCTGATTTTCGTTCTGGCAGTTACATTGGACTTAGGGAACACCTGTCAAATCTCGATTAGGGTTATCTAGCTAATGATTTTATTCACGATGATCATACTTATGATGATGAAGGGATCTGAACACCGTGCTCAGAGTATATACATTCCCCAGAGAGAAATTAGGTCTAATAATAACGATCCAAAATGGATTAACAGGAGGGAGAAAAGGAGAATTTATAGGCGCATCAGAAGAGGAGAGGTAAACCTTACTGACCAATATGTTCAGCTTAAAAGAGGAATAAAAAAGGGGATTAGAAAGGCTAAACGTGACTATGAAATTAGAGTTGCTAATGAATCAAAGACTAATCCAAAGGGGTTCTTTCAAGTGTATAGGACGAAGGTGAAAGAAAAAGTAGGACCTCTGAAAATTGTGAATGGACAGCTGATGGATAACGAACTGGAAATGTGTTCCTTATTTAATGACTTTTTTGTCAGTTTTTACACAGGAAGATGTAAATGAGATTCCAGTAATTAATAATTTAGTTCCTGATGAATTTAAATTAACTAATATTACTGTCACGAGGGACATGGTTATTAAACAGATAGACAAACTGAAGCAAAATAAGTCCCCGGGACCTGATGAGTTGTTTTCCAGGGTACTTAAGGAATTCAAGATGGAGCTTAGTCAACCATTAACGAGTGTATTTAATGCGTCCATCCTTACCGGTGTAGTGCCAGAGTTGTGGAAGATGGCTAATGTGGTTCCTATATTCAAATCAGGGGATAAGTCTACTCCTTCAAATTACCGTCCAATAAGCCTGACATCTATAGTGGGCAAGTTATCAGAATTAATTATAGCTGACATTATTATAAGTCACATTGAAGAGCATAACTTGATAAATGAATCTCAGCATGGATTCACGAGATGTCGTTCCTGCCTGACAAATTTACTAACGTTCTTCAATAGAACATTTGAGGCAGTTGACAGTGATAAAGAATATGATATTGTTTATTTGGATTTTAGTAAAGCCTTCGATAGAGTACCTCACAAGAGACTCTTAAGAAAAGTCGCAGCTCATGGTATATGAGGTAAAGTTCTAGCATGGATAGAGGCATGGCTTACCAACAGAAAGCAGAGTTTTACCATAAATGGGGTGAAATCTGAATGAGTGACATGAGTAAATTTGCTGATGATACAAAGATAGGCCGTATAATTCATTCTAGGGAGGACAGCAATGAACTCCAGGAGGGTTTGGACAAATTAATGTCTTGGTCTGAAAAGTGGCAGATGAAGTTCAATGTGGATAAGTGTAAGGTACTTGCCCTTGGTAATGAAAATAACCCTCGAAGCTATAATCTAGGTGAAGTAGAGCTTGGTCATACAGAAAGTGAAAAAGACTTGGGAATCATGGTAAGCAGAAATCTAAAGCCAAGACAGCAGTGCCTCAGTGTGTGCAACAAGGCTAACAGAGTATTTGGATTTATCTCAAGAAGTATAAGTAACAGAAGTCCAAAAGTTATTTTACAGCTCTATACATCATTAGTGAGGCCTCATTTAGATTATGCTGCTCAGTATTGGTTCCCATTACTACAAGATGGATATAGACTCATTAGAGAACACACAGAGAAGAATGACTAAAATGATTTACTGTGTAAGGAATCTCCTGTGTGAAGATATACTTAAAGCCTTAAATCTCCACTAGCTGGAGAGACGTAGAATGAGGGGAGATATCATCGAAATGTATAAGTGGATGACGGGCATAAGCAAAGGTGATATTAATAAAGTACTGAGGGTGTCGAACCAGGTAAGAACCAGAAATAACTGTTCCTATGTTCACTATTATTCCTCGCATCAAGATAGAGTCAAACTGTCTGTTTTCTCATCAATGTTTTTGAGAGCTTTACGAATTTGTAGTCCTGAGTTCATAGATGAGGAAATATCCAAAATTTATGAAATAGGTAATGATTTAAAATACCCAAGAAATGTAATTGATAAATCTTTTAAAGTTGCTAGAAACACTTTTTATAATCCAAAAAGGGGCAACCAGCCTTATTCAACTAAAAATATGTTGGTTCTCCCTTACCATGAAAACTTGGTTGATATGCCTTCTCTTCTTAAGACTTTTAATATTAAAGTTGTATTAAAAAATCTTGATACAGTAAAAAGACTTTTGATAAAGAATTCCCCCCAAAATGCTGATGGATGTGTCTATAAGATTCCTTGTAAAATTTGCGTTTATTACGGTCAAACTGGTAAAAATCTCGAACTAAGATTTAAACAACATAAATATAGCATTAGAACTGGACAAGATTCCAATGCTTTATTTATTCATGTAAGAGATTTTAACCATCCAATTGATTTTCAAAAAGTTGAGAAAGTAGTATCAAGCAAGTCCATGGTCGACAGGAATATAATTGAATCTTGTTTCATAAAAAGCAGTTTTGACAATAATATGAATATTTCCTTTGGTTTATATAAATTAGATCCATTTATAATTAATAGAATTTGGGAAGAATTTAATAATACACTGGACAAATAAATAGCTTGGGGGTGAGTTGTGCAAAGGACCTATCCAAGTTGGCTCGCCGCGCATCACGTGTTTAACCGTTGTGGGATCTGATAGTGAGGTGCTGGCCGGACCCCTTATATAGCTTCCTTGGATGCTTCACTTTCATAGTTCCTTGATAATGTGTGTAGTCACGAAAGCGCTTGGAATTTCTCTATTCTTTCAGAGTGGTTGTTTTGCATATTTTGAAATCACCTGTTTACTGTGATCTTATTGCATATATATATATATATATATATATATATATATATATATATATATATATATATAATAAAAAGAAATGCTATGAGGATGGCATTCAACTCGGTGGTAAAAATACTAGACGAATCTAACAAATGACCTCTAACATCATCATCAGGGAACACTGCTGCAAAGACACCGTCAGAAGATACAGAACCATCTGTATAAACAGCAGCGATGAAAAAGAAAGCAAGAAGCAGTTGTAGGCAGGAGAGCTTTGGCGCAAGGCAGTAGGGGAGAACAGACTAACCGTCAGAACCTCCCAAGGAGAAAGGGAAAAGGGAAAAGGCAGATGCTAAATGAACATTCAAGGGAGGCAATTGGAGAGAAGACCGGAGCGAGTGAAGATGAAGAGAAAATGGTTGGAGTAAGCTGGGGCCCTGAACAAATAATGGGGTTCTACTAATGTCTGAAACCAACCTATATGTAGAAGGAACACGAAGTTTATGAGTGAGGAGAATGTAAAGAAGACAATGAGCATCACGACGTTCAGCTAAGGAACATTCACCTCTGCATAAAAGCTTTCCACAGGTGATGAACGAAAGGCACCAAGGCATAAACTTAGACCCTGAGATGAAAGAGATGTAACTTACAGTTGAAGAAGCCGCAGAATAGACTTGGTCGCCATAAACCAGCTTGGACAAGACTAGGGTGGAATGCAAACGGAGGAGAGTTTGGCGATCTGCTCCCCATGAACGATGCGCAAGAATTTTAAGGAGATTCAGCCGACTATAGCAAGCTGCCTTCAAAGAGGAAATGTGAGGTTTCCATGTCAACCGGCGATTGAGGAGGCCAAGAAACTTAATTGTATCACATTCTGGTATATGCGAGTCGTGTAAATGCAATGGAATATATGGGACAAGAGGACATCTAGTGAAGGTAATGCAATGGGTTTTCGTACTAGAAAATTTAAATCCATGAGAAGTGGCCCAGTGGGAAATTCAGTCAATTGCATCATGAAGGGAGGCTGATACAAGGCAACAGTCATCGCCTGCATAAGCTATAGCGAAGTCATCGACATTAAGTGACGACCAAATATGCGATGGTAACACTGAAAGAAGGTCATTTATAGCCAAGAGAAAAAGGGTAGTGCTACGAACACATCCTTGCGGGACTCCCTGGGCCTAAACAAAGTATGAAGAAAGCGAGGCGCCAAAACTGACACGAAAATGTCTGTCAGATAAGAAAGCAGCAAGGAAGGTTGGTAGATTACCGCTGAGGCCTAAAGAGTGGGCATGGGCTAAAATGTTATACCTCCAAGTGGCATCATAAGCCTTCTCAATATCACAAAAGACTGCTAGGATGGAGTGTTTGTTAGCAAAGGCATTTTGCACATACATATCTAAGTGGAGCAAGGGGTTTGTGAGGGAAAAGTTCAATAGATAGGAGTAGCGAGGGAATATATAGCAACAATAGTTTGACTGCCGGCTGCTTGTTAAGGTAGTGTCAGTCTAGCTCCCACTATCCCTTCCCCTCCCTCTCCCCCCCCCCGAAAGGTGACGTGTGGGGCTCTGGACAAACAGTAAATCACTCGACTCACTGCTCCCAACACTACTCTTGGATGACAGAGAGGGTCACCTGTCAATCAACTGACAGAGACGGACTAACGTCCTGGAGACGTCCCATATTGGATTTACTTGCCTGTGCACTTGTATGAAGAATCAGGACATAACCCCTCATCATTACAGCGGTCAAGAACCTGATCTATCATCGGGAAAGATTACTTACAGCCACTAGAACGAGCCAGAGGGTTGTCACCAACAACTGCGACCCCCCCCCCCCACATCATCAGCAACGGCTTCTATTGCAACAATACGCATTGTCAACAACACCAGACACCCAAGTTTTTAGCGTTGAATTCAGATATCATTTATATTTTTAATTTTTTTCATTTTCTTTCATGTAGGATCAGTATTTCATATTTAAGTGTTTTATATTTCATATTTCCTAAATAATAAAGTGTTTATATTTGTCAGTTTTTGTTCTTTTTCTATTCCTTAATTTTCTTGAGGAGGAACCAGCCTGAGTAATACTGACTGAAGTTGTTACAGGGCTGAGTAAGCCTTCACAAGTGGCGACCTTGCCAGGATCAACTCTACTGAATCAAGATTCAATTCCATCTCGAATCTACCATTAGAACTTCAATGCTGCATACCACAGACAGTTACCACCAGCCATGAGTAATCATTCTCTATGGTAGGACTACAGTACAGGTATTTAAAAGATTTGGTGATTGTTATAATCTCAGTTTATTGTAAGTCAAGTCAGGCAGGATATAATATTTAATTCTGCCACCTTTTGGAGCTTGAAACACTTTGGAGGATTAGACTCTAGGGACCCGAGATTTTCCAGTGACAATTTGTTTCATTGAGCTCTTTATTATATCAAGGGAACTGTCGTAGGACACTCTTGATTTGTTGGTGAGAAGATTGGATGGTCAAGGGACCCCATTCTACTTACTGTTTGCTCGGAGCCGGCATAGAACCCTTCGTTTTAATTAATACATATTGTTTAATTGAAGCAGGGATCGAGCCCTCTGGTTTATTTACAGTTTGAGCGGAGCAGGAATTGAACCCTCCGTTTTCTTTAATACCCGTTTCATTTTCCCGTGGTAGTTTAAGTTATTCTTGCAAATATGGAGGAATACCAGTTTTGGATGAACGCTGGAAGTAAGTTAGCAATAACAGGGAAAAATTTAGAATCTTTCATTAGTGCTAAAATCCAGGAAAGACTTGAAAGAGAGAGAATAGAAAGAGAAAGAGAAGACAAAAAAGAGCGTGATAGACTTGATCGTGAGGAAAGAGCTAAAGTACGTGAGGAACAAGTTAAATTAAGGGAATTTGAGGAAAGAGCAAAGGATAGAGAATATGAGTTAAGGGAGAGAGAAAAGGTTCGCGAGCTCGAACAAGCTCGCCTTGAATTAGAGAATAAAAAGTTAACTTTCTCACAACAGCAATTAGATGAAGGAGTGATGGAACATGCAGTCAGTGCACATATTAAAACACCTAATTTACCTCCCTTCACAGAGGGGGAAGACATAACTTCATACATTATCAGGTTTGAAAATACCGCTACCCTTTGTGAATGGCCTGCTGACACCTGGGCTACCAGGTTAGGAATGTTATTTTCTGGTACCGCTTTGAATATCTATGCAACTTTGTCGCAGGATATAATATGTAATTATAACCTACTGAAGAAGGCAATCCTTAAAGCATATAAAAAAAACCACTAATTCTTACAGGAAAGATTTCAGGTATGCCACCTTACAGCCTAGCCAGAACTTTCAGCAGTTTCAGGTAACACTCTTTCGTTTGTTCGACTTTTGGATAGAGAGTTCAGGAATTGATCGCAGTTATGAATCTCTTAGAGACTTCATGGTTGCTGACCAGTTCCTCACAGCTCTTCCCCATCAGATACGAACATTCATCAGAGAACATAACCTGATTAAAGCTGAGGAAGTTGCTGAGGCTGCTGATCTGTATGCTGAGGCTCACAATTCCTATAAAGACCTAAAGGGATCGAACCCTAAGGGCAAGGGTTCATCAGACCTTAAGAAATCAAAGCCTCTAGTGGAAAGTAAATGACTTCTTTTATTCCTGTTTGTCATTTGTGTGGTGTTAAGGGACATGAACGTCCAGATTGTCATTCTAAGAAGGTCCAAAAAGTTGGAAGATGTTTTAAAGACTGTAATGACCAAGCACCCTTCTGTTCAGGAACAGTTAATGGAGTTAATGTATCTACCATTTTACGAGACACTGGATGCACATGTATAGTCATTTCTGATAAGCTGTTCCCTAACCTTAAAGAAACTCATTCCTCTGCTATACTTTCAGACTACTTGGGCCGTAAGGACACTTTTCCTACCATCCGTTGTTACATTAGGTCTAAATGGTTCACAGGTTGGTCTAAAGCCGTACTAGCTCCCATCACTTCTTGCTCCGTACTAATAGGTAATGTAAAAGGTGCCATTCTTCCTTCTGAGATTGACCTTTCATCACCAAAGATGGACATAAGTGTTTCAGATCCTCTTCCTGTTGAGTCTGAGAAGCCCCTCGAAAGTTCAGATGAGACAATGTCTCACGATATTCATGTGGGATTAAAAACCAGTGATGCTACTCCCGAAAGCGAGGAAGTAGGATCACCGGTTCACTTGTTAGATGAAAGTGAAGATATCACCTCCCATACTATAAATGTCTTGACTAGGGCTCAGACCAAAGCCTAGGCTTCTCCTACTGTCCATCCTTTGATTTTCCCTGACTTCAAGCCTTTAGATATATCAAAGGACTCTTTTGCCAATTTACAACGTAATTGCCCTTCTCTTCAGAATTGTCATAATGCCGCTAAACAAAATCAAGTTATCCAAAGGAAAAACTTTTCATTTAAATTTGAATATGTAAAAGGTATCTTGTACAAGTCAGTATTCAAATTAAATTCAGATGAGATAGACTATTACATCTTAGTTGTTCCAAGTCAATGCAGAGAGACTGTTCTTAAAATGGTTCATGACCTGCCAGTGGCCGGACGTTTCTCGCATCGTAAAACCTTAAATAAAATTAGGGAAACCTATTTTTGGCCAAAAATGTCCTCAGATGTCACTACCTATTGTAGATCGTGTAAAGTTTGCCAACTGTCATCCTCCCGAGGTACCAGGCGAGTACCTATGGTCAAAATGCCAGTCTTTACGGTACCTTTTGAAAGAGTAGCTATTGACATCGTTGGTCCTTTATCTCCACTTTCATCTGGGGGACATAGATATATATTAACATTAGTTGATTATGCTTCGAGTATCCCTGAAGCCGTTCCCTTAAAGACCATAACTACTACAGAGGTGGCTGAAGCCCTTTTGTCCATCTTCTCCAGAGTGGGCATCCCTAGAGAAATTTTGTCTGACCGTGGGACACAATTCACATCTGACATAATGCAACATCTATACCAACTTTTGGGAGTGAAGCCTCTCTTCACCACACCCTATCATCCCAGCTGTAATGGGAGGATTGATCACCAACATTCGATTCTCAAGTCCATTTTAAGGAAACTTTGCTCCCTTAAAGCTAAGGAGTGGCATCGTTACCTACCCTGTGCTTTGTTTGCTATGAGGGAAGTTCCCAGTGACTCTTTGGGGTTTTTACCTTTTGAACTTCTCTATGGTAGACAGGCCAGAGGCCCATTGTCCATCCTTCAAGACTTATGGACTAATGAGAAGGTAAATGCTGAGGTTCAGTCTTCTTATCAGTTTCTCCTTGACCTTAGATCCAAACTTGAGGAGACCTCTGACATAGTTTCCAAAAACTTAAGCTTGTCAATGGACCAATACAAAACCTATTTTGATTCCAAACGTCAGAGGAGAAGTTTTAAAGTAGGGGATGAAGTTCTGGTACTTTTGCCTATAAAGTCAAATTATTAGTAGCATGGAAAAGTCCATATAAAGTATTAAAAATTTGTGGGAAAGTTGACTACCTCATAGAAGTCAAGGGGAAACCTAAGCTTTATCATATCAACATCCTTAAGAAATATTACCGAAGAAATTCGGTTAACTGCCTTAATAACTTTGACTTAGTTTTTCCACACGAACTTGATAAGACAACTGAAGAATGTAAAGTGTGCGTAATTGACACCTCTAACTCAGACTATGATCACTCAGGCGCAACCAACATTAATATTAATGAATCTTTGGATAACCATAAGAGACATGGACTACTTCAATGTGTGAGTAACTTTTCAGACGTCTTTACTGATATTCCAGGTGTTACCTCCACGGT
This sequence comes from Cherax quadricarinatus, assembly GCF_038502225.1. Lineage (NCBI taxonomy): Eukaryota > Metazoa > Arthropoda > Malacostraca > Decapoda > Parastacidae > Cherax > Cherax quadricarinatus. Next base: position 24,012,978 of record NC_091354.1, read on the forward strand.
AGTCCAGAAGATTGACTTGGTGACGGACAATCCTATCAAACGGAAATTATACCCAGTTCCAGTTCACCTTAGGGATGCATTTGACCGAGAGGTAGACAAATTATTAAAACTAAAGATCATTGAACCTTCAGTATCTGCATATTGCTCACCAGTAGTCATGGTTAAGAAGGAGGATAATTCATATAGACTTGCTATTGACTTCAGAGGCCTTAATGCTATAACTCGGTGGGATGCTGAACCTATGCCCTTGATAGATAGCGATCTACACAAATTTTATGACGCTTCCTTCTTTTCAGAGATTGACATTGCGCAGGCATATCATCAAGTAATGTTAGATCCTTCTTCTAAGCAGTACACCGCTTTTCCTACACACCAAGGACTGATGCAATATAGAACTATGCCCTTCGGTTTGGTAACTGCCTGTGCTACCTACGTGAGACTGATGAGAAAGGTCTTGGGTAATATGCCAAATGTTTCAGTTTATTTTGATAACATTTACATAATGACATCCACGTGGGGCGAACATATCCAAACATTAACATCAGTTTTGCGTAGGTTACGCTCACATGGCCTCACTGCCAAGCCAAAGAAATGCTTCCTTGGGTATAACAAGATTATATATCTTGGACTGATACTTTCTAATAACTCTCTGCAGCCTCTCCCCAGTAAGATCAAAGCTTTATTAGAATTTAAATTCCCCAAAACCAAGAAGCTCATGCGTAGTTTTCTTGGTTCTGTAAATTTTTATGCACGGTTTATCCCGAACCTTACTGATCTTACAGGCATCTTATCCGACTTCCTTAAAAAGTCTGTGAAGGAACCTCTTGAACTTCCCGATGTAGCTCGGGAAAAGTTTAATGAGATTAAAAGTATCTTTTCAAAAGACCCTATACTTAAGATTCCAGATATTAATAAAACATTTTGCTTAAGAACTGATGCCTCCAATACTGGCTTAGGTGCGGTGTTACTACAATACCATGATGGTACTCCCTTCCCTGTATGCTTCCTAAGCCGGAAACTCCTTCCCGCAGAAATGAAATACTCCACCATAGAAAAGGAATGTTTAGCCCTTGTGTGGGGTATCTCCAAACTTAAATTTTATTTGCTGGGAAAAGAATTCATTTTAGAAACGGACCACAAACCTTTGATATACCTAGAAACTTTTAAGGGAACCAACAGTCGCCTCTTGAGGTGGACATTGGCACAGTCAGTAGAAGATTTGTTGCCTTACGCGACTTCCACATGTTAGAACTTTTTCCTCGCCTATTCTTCTTATACTCCTTGACTATAAGTCTTGGTATGGGGGAGTGTGAGGGAAAAGTTTAATAGATAGGAGTAGCGAGGGAATATATAGCAACAATAGTTTGACTGCCGGCTGCTTGTTAGGGTAGTGTCAGTCTAGCTCCCACTATCCCTTCCCCTCTCTCTTCTCCCCCCCCCGAAAGGTGACGTGTGGGGCTCTGGTCAAACAGTAAATCACTCGATTCAGCTCCCAACACTACTGTTGGATGACAGAGAGGGTCACCTGTCAATCTACGAGAAAAACTGACGGAGACGGACTAACGTCGTGGAGACGTCCCATATTGGATTTACTTGCCTGTGCACTTGTATGAAGAATCAGGACATAACCCCTCATCATTACAGCGGTCAAGAACCTGATCTGTCATCGGGAAAGATTACTTACAGCCACTAGAACTAGCCAGTGGGTTGTCACCAACAACTGCGACCCCCCCCCCACATCATCAGCAACGGCTTCTATTGCAACAATACACAGTGTCACCAACACCAGACACCCAAGTTTTTAGCATTGAATTCAGATATCATTTATATTTTTAATTTTTAATTTTCTTTCATGTAGGATCAGTATTTCATATTTAAATGTTTTATATTTCATATTTCCTAAATAATAAAGTGTTTATATTTGTCAGTTTTTGTTCTTTTTCTATTCATTAATTTTCCTGAGGAGGAGCCAGCCTGAGTAATACTGACTGAAATTGTTACAGGGCTGAGTAAGCCTTCACAGGGTTCAAAGCAGAGTGGCCCTTGCAAAAGCCATATTGGCGAGGAGAAAGACTATTTTGAGTCTCCAAACAAATAAAACGTCTATTCACCAATCGTTCCATCACCGTACAGACTGGTCAGAGCAATGGGACGATAGTGAGAGGTGTCAAGCCCCGAGGTGCCTGGTTTGCGAAACGGTAAGAGTGACAGATTTCCATTGTTGAGGGAGAACCCTTCGTATCCAAATATTAAGAAGACGCAAAATTACTTTCAGGGCTGTAGAATGCAGACGTTGTAGCATACTGATATATCATCAGGCCCAGCTGCCGATGACTGGCAAGCGGAAAATGTGGACTCGAGCTCTAGGAGAGTGAAAGGTACATTATATGGCTCCATTCCATTAGGAGAGAACTCTAAGAGCAATTGCTCCTTGGTAGACTTAGATGCGAGGAATGAGAGAGAGGTGAAGCTTGTGGGAGACACGAACAAGATAATTCCTGATTTCTGTGGCAGCTTCAAGAGATTCTGCAACACTAACACCAGCAACCGGCAAAATGGGAGCTGGATCGAGAGCTTACTTGCCACACAACTTCCGTACCTTCTTCCGAACCGCACACATTGGGGAAATTGAGGTAATGGTAGATACATAGTCTAGCCAACAAATGTGTTTAGCATCGCGTATGACACGGTCAGCTACTGCTTTTGCCCGCTTAAAATCCAAGTGACAATCCGAGGTCCGATTATTTTGATAATGGCCACATGCAACGCATTTCAAGTGCTTTGCACAGACACATGCCGGAGACCACCAAGGTACATATGTCTGAGAATGCTTGCCCGAGGTTTGTGGAATAGAACGTGGTGCTGTCAATCAACTAAGGTCGAAAACTGGTGCACCAACTCAATAATAGAGGACGAAGGAAGGTCCCACAAAAAGAGGTAAGATTAGAGTATGGGTCCCAATTCCCTAGTCCAAATTGCCAACGAGGGCTACGAGGCAATCAGGAATACGTAGTAGAAGTAAAAAAAATAGGAAAGTGATCACTGCCATGCAAATCTGGGAGAACAAACCAAGCATTATCAAGTGTGATTGACGAGGAGCAGATAGAAAGATCAATTTTAGAGACCGAGTGCAAGAGTCAAAATGGGTGGGAGCACCCGTATTTAAAACATGAAGCAGATGAGAAGTGAGAAGAGTCACTAATTGATCACCATGAGAGTTACAGTGGGACCCTCCACAAAGATGATGGTGAGCATTAAAATCAAGTAACAAGATGGGCAGCAGCAGAGAAGAGATCAAGAATGTAATATCCAAGATACAGAATGCACTGGAAAGGGAGAGATATAGAGAGCAAACTATACCATCTGAACAAATAAATATGTGATGCAGTATAATGCAGCAGAGAATGAATAAATACTTGTTGATACGATATACCAATGCACACAAGAAGTGCATTCTCATTAAACGATTCATCAGGAAGGGGATCAGAAGAATGCAACAGCACATAGCCCAAAACAAGACGAATACCAGCTGAACGAATTATGGGCTCTTGTAATCTGACACAGACTGGCTAAACTGGGAGCACAACACCTGGAACTCTCCCCGATTACCCCTGAGGCCGCGAATATTCCATTGTAAACAAGTCATTATTCACAAAGTCAGGTATGCCAACACTAAGAAGCGGTAAAATCTATGGGCTATTAGGGTTAGTAAAGTCACGATGTGGAAACAATGGAAAGCATGTAAGCAAGGTGGAACCAGAATGCTGTGAAGGAAAAGATAGCTGCGAGGGTTGTGAAAAATAAGAATTGGTAGACGGAGGCACACTGTTGACCATCGAGGGTTTTGTCTCCGCAGTATAGTCAGAGATAGCGTGAAGTGTCTCGGCGGATAAGTAACATGCCGATACCATGACTTCAGAGACAGATGAGGTAGAGCAGGAAAAGATCAGGGAAACTATGTAGGGGACAAAAGAGGAGTATGAACCTGGAAAGGTGCGTCGGCAGGAGCAGAAGAGTCCTACGGTGTAACCAGAGAAGGAGGAGGCTGGAAGGTAACTGCCGAAGAAGTCTTGGGGGGGAACAGGAGAAGAGGGGACTACACGAGGGGGGGTGAGCCTCCACCATCGTTTGAGAGTTAAAAAGGGGGTGAGAACCAGGCACCGAGGCCGAAAAGGAAAACTATTGGGGAATTGTATGCGCTGGAGGAATGCAAAGACACTTGGGCTTATGAGAATGGTTCGACTTCGCAGGTGATTGGCAAGATGATGTAGGCGTGTGATGTCTTGCAGACTGAGAACTTGCAGACAAAAATAAGTTGAGGTAGGAATAGGTAAGGAGGCGAGGGTTTCAGAGGGTATAACTGAAAAAGAAACTGAGGTGGTGGTGACCCCTTAAGACTTGACACCATAGGAGCTGGTAGGCAGGGGGGACTGCCAAGGTTGAAGGTCTCCTAGCTACTGTAGATTAAGGGAAACGAGGAAGATTCCCCTGAAGGCAGAGCTGAGAGACAGCCATAGCTTAAGTGAGGCCTTTGCTCTACTTACGACATCAGATTTCTCATTCATTAAGAAAGACCTGACATTGGCAGGAAAATAGAAGGATGAGGTTCATTGCAACTGAGACAAGTTGGGGGGGAAGACTGCAAGATGTATCGGCATGATCCACGGCACCACAGATCGGGCACTCCGTTGCATATCTGCAGTATTTGGCAGGGTGTCCAAAGTGCCAGCAATTTTGACATTGTTGGAGAGTATAGACCACTTCACAGACTTCTAGGCGATGGCCCGCAATATAAATGGGGACGGGAGTTCACGGCAGTCAAAGGTTAAGTGGGCAATGTTACTGGGAAAGTGCATGCACCCTCGAGTGGGTAGAACATATATATCTACTTTGAGAACTGGAAGGTCGTGATGGGCTATCATTACCACAAGATAGAAAATCACTCTATACAATGATTCGCAGTAAAACCACCCTACCACTTCAAGAATTGAGAGTAGCATGCTTGCAAACTGTGATTGGAATGTTATCAATGGAAGTAATATGGGAAAGAGCATGAGCTTGTTCTGCATTCTGGACTGTAACGATACATGCACCACCTGCCTCCAGGCAGGCAAACCGAAAATCGCTGCACCATAGAGGGAAAAGCCAGAAGCATAGTCAAAGAAGAGCAGAGGTCAGACATATAGGAGGAGTCAGTAGAAACCCTGGTACCTGGAGCAGGTGTCGAAGCGGCACCAGCAGGGGGTATAGGGCCATTAGAAATGTCCAAAGAGTGGCCAAATAATGAACGAAGCATCAGAGCAGGGTGCAGAATCAGGAATGGGCCTGTTGGGATCAGGTTCATGGATTGGGAACTCCATGGTTAAGTCACTCCTTTTCTTTTTGTTTTAGAAAAAAAAGGAAAAAAATAAAAATAGGGGGTAAAGTAGAGGAATAGCTCCTAGGATGAATGAAAGGGCTGCAAATCTCCCTCCATGCCCAAGAGGGCCTCAGCACTACATGTAGTGCAGATGTGACATGGAACCCGTGCTACACCCTACCCTTCTTGCCAGTAAACCAGGAATCCAGGATGCCAACCTCACATCTGCCGAGCCACCTCAGTGGACAAAAGAGAGAGGGTGGCCGGACACTTGCCACAAAGCATACCTTCTTTGGCCACCACCTCCTGAAATCCGAAATGTAGCCTCCTGAGATACACCCGTGCCTCGAAAGACACCCAAAGCCATCCCCCGGGAGACTGGAGAGGTATGTAGACGAATGGTTCAGAGAACCGACAAGTTGATAAATTAGACACATGTGTAACACTTGGGAATCTTTATTTAGGAAACGTTTCGCCACACAGTGTTTTCATCAGTCCACACAAAGGAGAGTGTTGAAGAACCATTCATCTACATTCCTGTCTGACACACCAACATCTTGGGATCTTAATATAGGGAATTCTTCACTTGCCTAACCCTTGGGCATGACATACTTCCACATTGGAAAAATGTGATGCAACAGGGGGAACCTCTTGCCCCCTTTCTATTCTGTCTGATCAAGGGAGTCGGAGCACTCTCCAGTGAGCTCAATATCTGGTTCTTGGAAGATGGTACCCTAGCTGGCACTGCAGAATGTCTCCTAGAGGACATCAGAAAGATTAAAGAC